>NC_142613.1:16580075-16731590 GCF_059453375.1 Lepisosteus platostomus
GTTCACAGCCCTCACCATCTGTAGTGCCCACACCCTGGTTGCATTACAGGCATCAACTGGTGCAGTAACTGCCTTTGACTCTCTCCTCTCTCCACATTCCCTTCCTGCCTATCAAACCATGTGTGTCCTCAGAAATAGCACTTTAGCATATATTTTGTCATTTGGATCATCACATAAAGAACATTGCTGTAGCTGATATTTTTCCTTCTTTTGCAGGATCTGCATGGAAACTGTCCTCATTCATTACATTGTAGCAAACGTCAATAAGTAGTAACTCACTACTGGTTCCTATTCTGCTTTCACATCAGTGCACATGAACAGTACACATTACAGGTTGGTACAGCATTTTCTGCAAAAGACAATAGAATTCCAGTCACAACTTATCCAGGGTTTGAGTAGACGAATTGTCTATATCTATTGTCTATATCAAATGCGGCTTTCATTCTCTTCGTATTAGGGTGTTCATTCTCCCATCTGTGTTCCTCTGAAACGGTATCCAAACGAACCTGGAGCTCATGCACCAATAGTGGTGGTTTTGGGGTTCCTTTAATCCCTTTTGGGTTTTGGCAGCCTTGATCTGCCTGACAGGCCTGTCATTTAAGGTAACGCAAAATGCTAAAATATTAAATATGATTTTTCTTTATTTCTTGTCTTGTCTTGTTAATTAGAATTTGACTTTCTCATCCTAGCGTTAATCCCGCATCAGCAGGGTCCGCTTGTCGGCACGCCCGTCTCCATTTGGTGGTTTGAACCATTAAATGCGACCGAGAATACTCCAACCGTCGCTCCGCCTGCCATCAGAGGAGGGGGGGAGAACAAAGTAATGTAGCCAATTCGGATTATTAGGAGGCATGGGAAATTTGGCCAGGACCACCCCTACTCTTTTCAAGAAAAACCCTGGGATTTTTAATGATCACAGAGAGTCAGGACCTCGGTTTTACGTCTCATCCGAAAGACGGCGTTCGTTTACAGTATAGTGTCCACGTCACTATACTGGGGCATTAGGATCTTTTTCAAAGGAGGTCTCCCATCCAGGTACTGACCAGGCTCACACCTGCTTAGCTTCAGTGGGCTGCCAATTGTAAGTTAGAGGGTGACATGTCTGCTGGTGTATTAATTAGAATTTGACTGAACTATTGAAATTAGGTTGTTAAACAGATGTTTAGGAGGTTAACTTGTAATCTCACACTTCCACTCTTTTAGACATAAATTGTCACCTACTGTACACGCCTTTATACACATCTTTACTAGCAACCCTCTCTCCACCCCATCTTGACCCTAACAGCACCCACTTGCAATGTTAATTGTGGTATTCCTTTGTTATTTCTTCATGTTAATTAACAAAAACTACTAAAATGCGACACTGGCATAAGGTAAATCCTATAGTCTAATATGAAGAGACCTTCAAGTTCTTCAGGTGGAAGCTAAAATACATGAATGTCAGATTAAATCAAACACACAGTGAATGTTGCAAAAATAAAGAAATACAATGTCTTTTTTTCCTTTCCATATGAATACTGAAACTCTAGTGTGGAATCCCAGGGAGAAAAGGGAATCATAGACTAATAAAACTATAAATAAATAAAACGTGCGCTTATGATCAAGTCTGAATTAAGTATTTAAAAATGTGAAATCTGTTTTTTCTCCATTGCAAAATGAAATGGCAATAATGCCAACTTAAACAATTGTGTATACTGATAGAATACTGATATCATTAAAACAGTTAACAAATGAGCTAATTGATTAGAAGACATTGTTTATAACAATATATCATCACCATAGAGCAATATTCAATGTTGAATTTTGTTCACACATTAGGAGTAGAAATTCATGCAGATGCAGATCAAAAGGCAATCAACATTGGTGAAAGTGACTTATTGCCTAGAACTACCACTGCTGAATGTTTGGCATCTAAAATTTTTAACCATTTTAATAAAGCTTTAATATAGAATGTCACAGCAAATTCTATTGCCAACTGAGCAACTTTCTTCGAATGCTCTCAGTGTCAGTCTCAACTGTCTCAGTTGGCTGGTGATCAAGATGTGTACCTTGGAAACAGATTAAAAGAGAAAATAAGTGCAGGCTTTCACATGAGACTGTGAGAGTGAACACTGCACTGCCTAATTTTGATTAGACTTCCCTTAAAATAGGGAAAGAACAGAAGAGACTCGATTGTTTCAATTGTCTAGTTGTGAAATCATGCTAATCTGATGGTTACAGTTAGGCCAGATATAAGGGCTTTGTTCTTTTTGGTTAGTGGGGAAAGCATATTTTTATTTCCCTTATTGTTAAGGGTTAGAAAAGAGAAGCACATCATATGCTTTTATTTTACTACAACAATTAGTCTAAAAGCAACTCCATAAAGACATTGACATATAAATATTATGAAACTACTGTTGTCTGAAAAACAATTTAATGTGTTTTATGTTCTAATATGTACAGTAATATACAGCATATATAAATATATAATAGTAGGATTAGTTATTCTACACTTGCAACATTTTACAGCCAGAATGAAAATTTAAACTTAGCTTTTTAAATACAAATTCTATTTCATTTAGCTTTGCATTCAGTGGTACTAAATGTAATTTGAAGTTTTAGACGCTAAAATGCTACATGTACAGTAAGGTTATAGCCTGGTCCATGTGCAACTGTAGGATGCTATATTCTGAAAAGCAGAATGGTAACACAGGGTGTTTCCTTTGTTCCAGCAGAGGTGAAGTTGATATTGTGTTAGCCTGAAAAGGTCAGATTTTTAGATGAACTTATCACGTCCAAATTTTGATAGGCTTAGAGTTAAGGGACAGTCAGACTTCATTGATATGGATTGATTGCTCTTGTGTCCCCATCTTCTTTACTTACACCAATTGGAATTCATATCAAAATCTGAAATTCACCTTGAGAAGTATTTCTTAAACATAATTTAATGTAAAATGGTGGGTGCGTATGAGGTGAAAAATCGATGGTGTTTTTTTTTTAAAGATTGCTAAATACTTATGTGTCCTATATTTAGACCTGTTTCACACTTGTGGGAAGACAATATCATTCTTCAAAGAGTCCTTATTTATTGATTGTTTTTCTAAATAGCTTTCAATGCAGGACTCTACTGGTCCTTGCTAAGTAAGATGTTTATGAATAAACAAATATACTGCATTTATTAATGGAATCAAGATGAAGGAATGGCAAACCTATAAGGGATTAGGCCTTCACTCTTGCCCAAAGAAGTCACCTTGTGTTGTATCTATACACCATGGATTTGGTTTTTGATGCTTTCCAGACATTCCAGATTAATAAACTCAAAGCCTTTGGCCATACTTATAATAGATTATAACTGGGAAATAAATGTTACAATAACCAAAATGCAGTGTGTCAACAGCTCTTTATAAACAAAACTTGATTTATACAGTACATACTGTACACTGTATGTACAGTATACCTCAAACTTACTCTTATGTTTTGAATTATGGATTTATTTGTTTTCAGTTTATGGCTACCTGATAATGAGAAAACTATGTTTTGGAATATTTAGAGTGAAAGCTAAAACAAAGAGCCTCCCATTCAGGAAGTATTATATTATATAATGATCAGGAATTTGAGGAAGTTCTAAAATGTAGTTACTGCATAAATGTATACTTGTACATGGGATCACAAAATTTGTGCTTAAAAAAGTAAAAAGGAACAAAAGATCTTGTATATTTAAAGCAGTATTCTTTTGATTAGAACAATAGAATAGTGGTGTTTCAGAAAATGTGCTTTTACTTAGATTATTTTAGCTACCTCTCAGTACAGAACAGTGGTCTCAGATATTGTATTTTCATCTAAAGTTAGATTTCTTTGGATCTTCTTCACACTTCTGACTCGTTTTAAATGCCAAATTCAGTTAAATGTTCCCAGAGTTTTAGGAGTGAAAAAACTGACCTGGCAGCCTCTTTGTGTTTCAATCAACCAATTAAATAATCAGCAGTGTTGCATTGTGCAGTCTGACAATCAGCTCTCCCAATTAAACCCCGTCTGTGCTTCAGAAAGCATTCAGTGGAGCCCATTAAAGAGTGCTTTCATTTGAGAGGGCCTGGATGATCAAGAAAAATTATGCCCCTAATAACAGTGAAACGAAAGAAATTTGGACAAAATGACTCTCCGCATCACAGATTTTGTTTACTAGTGGGTAATTAATTCTCCACATATGTTGGGAACATCTGTCGCGGTGACCTGCCATCGTATCAGCGAAACGACTGCTGCGCTGCTTCTCCGCAGGTCATTAGCAGCACCACTCAAATTACTCTTCCCTTCCCCGTCTTGTCTAAAACAGCAACCAACTTTGTTATTTTTAAAGGTGCCACATCCCCTTTTTTTGATACACTGTGTTGCAGTGGAGCAGAAAACAAGAACAAGAATATTTTATTTCTATAATTGCATTCAAAAGGAGTAGTTACGTTCAAAAGGAAGCAAGGAAATTGGATTTTCCTGGGAATTAGAAATTCTCTGAGAGACGTGTACTGCAAGCTTTGCTAAAAGCAGTTTCCTGTTGTTGCCTGTGGAATGATCAACAGTTAGTAAAAACTGAAAATGTAGCAGTAGACATCGCATTAAGGTGTATTATTTTAACCATATATTTATAAATTGTTATTTTTTTTCTCCTAGTTTTTAAAGAAAAGTGAAATAAAGACAATCCTGAAAACACCCATTTTTAAAATAATCTGACACCTGAACTGTGAGCTGGACAATATGGATTCTTTCTTTGAGGGCAAAGTACGAGATGTGCTGACCCAAAACGCAAACGGTGAAGCTCTTCATGACTCCCTGACTTGTGTCAGGTCAATAAATCTATATATTGACAGAAAACAGAAGTCAGCATCTGTATTATTAAATAAATTCCTGCAGTTCTGGGTTAGACTAGATGAATAAGACAGGGGGGTAGATAATCTCTTCAGAGGAGAAGCCACAGTGACAGCAAGTAATGGCCAATTATACTAGATTTGTCTGTGAAAGCTTGCTATAAAGTGACAGGTGTAAGCCATTGAAAAGAAAAAATAAAATATTTTGAGATGGTAAGGTTCAATAACAACATTACCCATTGACCTCAAAATTTGCTGACCCCTACCCTTAGAACTATTTGAATTTAGCAGTTATGAAAGTTTTGAATTCTAGTACTTCAAAATGTTAAAGGCAGATCTGACAGGTAACAAATTAAGATAATTCAATATATATATATATTTTATTTCTGGTCTCTACTTTGACTTGTTAAGAAATGTTGTGTGTTGTGTTCTTTCCATCAAATAAATACTTGTTAACAAGAAAATATTATCTTTGTGTTCTGCTTTCTTCTATTTTTGTGCTGCCATACTAGTTATTATGACATAATTATATTTTGTATTCCAATATTTAAAATATTTTCAAAGACTAGTTGTCTTGCATTGTTAAATGCAAGCCTCAGAGGTTCTGGTATGAAAATAAGGTAATACAAATTAAAGGAACTGGATCTCAGACATATGTGAACATTTGACAAAGCCAATCCAGAGAATTCTCTATATGACCAACAATACAAGGCACCAAAGACACAAATGGAATTTAAAGTTCAGTAGCATTTAAATCAGAAAAAAAGAAGATACATCTCCAGAGAGATAGACAGTTGTGGAGGAGTGGATAAACTTTATAGCTGCATAACTGAAACTGAATCCTTTTAGACCTGACTTGAAGGGAGTCCTCGATTATTGGGATACTAGAATCCAATGAAGACAGGCTGAATGGTCTATCCATTGCTGTAACATTTATTATTTTATATGCTATTTAACATCACATGCATTCAACTATTAAACAAAGGCTTACAGATAAAGTAAGTGTTAACTGGTTTAGATTGTGTCTATCTTGTTATTGTTACAATGCAGCAGAGTACTGCAGGCAACAGTGGAGCAATAACAGGTTGAACCCCAGTTGATGAAACTCTGATGCTGCTGTGCATTGCAGGCAGCTTCAGAGGATTTTATGCTCAGACACAAGTGCTAAGATTCAAGGCTTTTCATAGACTTCCGGCATGGCTTGAGGGGCTTGAGACCAGCCAAAGGCACCATGAGGAGAGCACTGGCTGCCTGTGAAACCAGCAGAGAAAACTCCTGCAAGGTGGCCGTGGGCTGGTCAGGATGCCACTGGATCATTGAGAAGTGTTCTGGATATAATGTGGCTTCTGGGAGCAGATTCCTAGCAGGAGGTTTAAAGGGCAGAAGAAACTCAGAGGTCAGAGTCGGGTTGAGAGAGTTGTACACCCATAGGTAGCTCAATGATGGATCACTTCTTTGTGGCATCTTGGACATAAATAGAGGACCTGTGACGTTAATGATTAATTAGAAGATTGGGTGCCTGATTGGAAGGGAGAGGGATGGACCGAATGGCAATCCGACTGAGTCCTCTGACACACAGGAGAACTGTGATCACCTGTGGAACACCAGTTGAGGGCTACGAGCCACCAGCCCAAGTTTGTATGGGGTCTGCATTCCAATAAGTTCCACCTCCTCCATTTCATGACTGAATTCCTGAGGCAAGTGGTGGTCCCAGAAGGGGGTGGGGATTGATAACAATATCATTTCCTTCTGATCCCAATATCACCTTTGCCAGCATGGCCAGTTCCTGCTACTACGGAGGTATTTCTAATTTTTGTGAGGTTCTTACTACAGGAAGTTTTCAAAGGACTTTATGTATATTATTGCTCTTCTCCACCAGATTACTGTTAAAAGGGCTCTCTTTGAGTGGATGGGAGAAATTATAAAAACCTCAAAGGGGTGCTCTGTTCACTGTCTTGACATTACATGAATCTGTTTGAACCTTTTGGTATTTGATCTGGGTTTATGAGAGTTATATCAGTTGAACCACAGGAGAGGTCATTTCTATGCTGGCCTGAGAACAACATTTTTCTTAAACAAAGTGACCTGTTGACTTTGGTGAAGTCGACTAAGCACTAAATTTTGTTTGTATGGATTTCACTTCCTTCTGAGAACTTACCACTCCTGACTCCACTTGTTGCTGAGCTTCTGGGAGTCAGAAGGACTCGCTGAATCAAGGCTTTACAGGAATAAAACCATTCTTCACCATAGAAGATAGAGCAGAAACTAAGTACCTGAGTGTGGTTGTCTTATTGTAGTAGCACTTTTCTGAGAAAGAATATAGTCCCTTTAGCTGAAAGTACAGTAGCTGTATCAACTGCCACTTCATTCATCCATCCATCCATCCACTGCTTGAGGTCAGGGTTTGAACCCTGCAACATTAATGTGTTTGCTGGCTGAGTACTCTGATAGACCTTTTCTAAAGTTAAAGTTAATATTTTTGCCATAGTGGAGGGAGCTGGACTCCCAATTCCTTTAAATACAGGCAAGGGACTCGGAACATGTGGAGTAGGTTACTATTCCACTCCTTAATGGCTAGAAGCAATTGAGAAAGCCTTCTGGCAGTTAAGAGACCTAATTGTCTTGATGGGGCAGTGCTGCACACCATGCATGGCACAGGACACTTCAGACATGTGACATCCTTATGCAGCAGAAGAGTTCTGGTGGTCAGTCACAGAGAGAGAATGCGGATGTCCTGTGACTTTAAGCAAACAGCTACACTCCTGTGGCTGTGAAATATTTTACAAAGTAGCCTTTGTAAAGGTCTTCATGCTACCTGCACAGAATGCCCCTACTCTCGGGTTGTTTGTCGGCTTTGGGATGCAAGAAGTGCTTCCACAGTGACTAGTTGATGAATTTGGTCATTTGAGAGTTTTATAACACTTTGTACAGTATGTTAACTCCAGTGTCCTGAGTAAATAATATAGCTTTTCTAACATTCCCTGTTATTTAAATTGTTGTTTTTCACTTCTGTGCCTGATCTACTGTACAGTATATTGTGGCTACAGGTGCAAAATTGCTGGCTGCAATACCCAGGTAGGTGATGAATGGGTTCTATTTTAATAAAATGTTTTGTCTCTGGAATGAAAAATATAAGCAATATCTTATGTATTTCAACACAAATAAAAGTGATTATTTTTGTTACTGACTACAGTATATAAGGCAGTGTTGTGGCTGCCTAGACAAGACAGTAGCCATGGACAACATACAAACATTTGGTATAGTTTTTGACAGATTCGTCACAAATTTAGCCAATCTAGAGTTCTGAGAAATTATTTCCATTAACTTTATTTTTTAGATGTACTGTATTTCATGTCACCTGACAACAAGTTACTTGTCTTTACCATTCTTAATTCTACAGAATTCTTTTGAAGGACTGCTGGGTGATGGTTGTGAGTGGTAAATGGAAATGAAGTTATGACATTGACATAATTAATTGAACTACTGTACAGAAATCCAATAAGTCTACAATAAGTACTAATTATGTGTTGCTTGAGCTGATGCTCATTTTATTTTCTTTTAAGAATAACAGTAAGTAGTCGGTTTATACCACGTCCATCCTTCAAAATTACATGACTTTATCGAACAATGATTCAAAAGAAAATAAATTATATTCTAATGTGTTATGGCATATAGGGACAGAACTGCACAGCCCTACAGTACAAAATAATACAAGAAAGAAAAATACAAAATAACTGAATAAGGAGATCCTAGAGAGATTTTCCAAAAATACTCAGATCTTGAGTGGATAAGTTGAATAAGATACTGTATTTGTGTTTTATGACATATATTTGTACTTTGCAAAGAAACATAATAAATACAATTTAAACTGACATTTTCATTTACTTAATTGTTAATGTTTTTTTTTACTTAAGAACATACGTAGCCTTCATGTTTTGGGGTTATTTTTTTTTCAAAACTCGCTTAACGTTAATGTAATTAACCTTTAAAAAATTGCTAATAACAGGAAATTCCTGTTGAAGCGGTTGCATTTGACTGCAGCGCTGTCATGTTTTTAACACAAAAGATACTACTACGTCCAGTCTTAAAGGATATTGGGCTCGTTTTGAAGGAAGGACTAGTAGGGAATCTGCTGGGATTAATGTGCAGAATTGGGATTTCCTTCCAGTGCTGCTGGAGGAAGAATGAGGGGGCCTTAACTTCAGGGCCCTGGACACACAATTTTGAGCTGAGAAGGTTGCAAAGGGTTTGATTCCTTTTTCCTCAGAGGCACAAGGGATAATGTGGGACTGGCAAAGAAAGCATACTAGGTGGACTAGGTCAAGGTGAGCCGTCACAGATGATATGATCAGAGTACATGACAGCTGATGTGCAACCTTGTAGACAGGCAGTATCCAATAAAAGGCTCCATTCTTCTTTCTGTATTATTTCAGAAGATAAAGCTTGTGACAGCAAACAGAGAATAACTCTCTAACATTCTAACTATCCTGGAGACTTTGTTTGAAATATTTTTCATTAATGTATTCAAAGGAACCTAAAACATCACAACTCAAATAACTGGGCCTTGGGACTAACATTACTCTCAAATTGAATATAAAAAATGATTCAGATACTATAGATATAAAAGGGTTGAAAGATTTATTTTCATAATAACCAAATGGAAAACTAAAAATAAATTGCAGCACAAACAAGTGTAGGACATCAGTGTTAGATTAAGGGGAATGAAATATCAATGGGCTCTATACACAAACAATAGGAAAAGATCATTGTTTGATTTATTTAACACTGGACAGCACAAAAAGAGAAAAAAATAAATAAACACCAGAATCATCTTTAGAATGTTAAATAGAAAATAAAAGGTTCTTAGCAATAAGGAGAATGAAAGCAACAACAAACTTATATTTACAGAAGAATCTTGAGAAGGTCTTCAACTCACTGAACTAATACTGACTATTAAAACTACACTTTGAATAAAAAGCTATAAAAAATATGCCTGATCTGATCAACAATTCATACAACAATACACTGTTTACATCGTGGCTACATCAAGACAATGACAAAATAAGGAGTAAGGAATTAGTTTGCTGGTTACATTGAGTAAGCTGTTCAGAGTGAATTTAGAAGAGGTCAGTACATTCAGAGAAAACAGAAGAACATAGAGTAAGAAGGTCACAAATAAAAGCATGCTATCTGGACCATTTTGTTTATTTGGTTAATAGCAATTGACTGATCCCAGGCTCTCTCCCAGGTAATCTGTCATCAGCAACAGTGCTGGACAGCTTGTTCCAGAGAAACCAGGCTAAATATTAATGGAACCAACCTGGTTATAAGTGAATCAAATAAATAAGAATTACAAATGGAAAGAAAAGAACTGAATGGAATTATCTAAAAAGAGCAACAGAAAATTAATTTATAAAAGGCAAAAATTATGTTTAAAGAGGTCACCAGTTATGTTGAGCTGGGACAGTTAAAGTTTGATTTTCAAAAGCTTCAAACTAAGGACTAGGTCCAGAAGTACAGTAGTTACTAAACCAAATCAAAATAAACATATTTAGGTTCCTTAATCAAGATGGGAAAACCCTAAAAATGTTAGCATTATTAGAGAAGTGAAGAAACTAAGATGGCAGTAGGCTGGACATATTGTACAGCTGGAAGGTTAGATTAAAAAAGAGACAATGAAATTCTTAAATGGTTTCCAGATCCAGTCTCTAGACATGAGAAGTTCAACAGGGAAAACGCACTGAAGAAGGACATATAATTTTGTGGGAGAGAAATATATATGTACAATAGAAGGTTTTTTATCCATGGGATAGTAGGTTGAAAAGGGGTGATGATATATGATACATTGTACAATTCAAACCTTTAGAAACAATGCAGGGAAAACCATGTTATTCCAAAGAAATTCTTATCGTACTACAAAAATATTACAGCTGGGATGGGTGTGTGTTCCTTAATATTCCTTAGATGTAAAGATGCAATAAATATGATTTGCTATGTTCAAACACCATAGCAGATGATGTAGACCATTGCAGGATTCTTCATGTACCTGTAGGTAGCAAATCATAAAATACAGATACAAAGTGGGAAAGATTAAACTAGAAAGAGTTAGTTATGAAAAAATAAGTTTATTTTGACACACTGTTTATATGTTCTAGACAATGTGGATATGCAATAAAAATGAACCACAGGTTTGACTTTATTGCCAAGAGTGTAGACTTTAAATTGGGGGAGTTTAAATTAAAATTTAGATAATAAACTAGCAGTTAACAATATTATACAGTTTTGATTGCCACATTCCACAAAAGATATTGCTTCTCTGGAAACAGTCCAGAGAAGGGCAACTTGATGCATTTAAGGACAGTCTTGAAATACGATGGGACCTCATACACAATTCATCAAAGCAATGTAGTGTACGGCACTACAAGAAAGAAGAAAGAGTGAAAAACAAATCAGAGGACTCACATGGAAACTATATGGAAGTACATTTTAAAGCTAAGACACTCTTCTTTATGGAACTGTTCAGTCATGTTGTTGAAGTCAATTCCGTTACTTCCATCAAGAAACAATCAAAAGAGATCCTTGGATTAATTAGCTACTGACTACCAAACAAGCTTGATAAACCAAATGACCTCCTCTTATTTTTAACCATTTCATGTTCTTAAATATTTATTCATCAGTGTGTTATAGAGTGGTTAAAATAATCAAATGTATTTAGTAAAAGAAGCATTTCTTAAAGAATATGATTTTTTGTTGTACCAGATGTTATAAGGTAACAAAGTAAAATGATTTGTTTCTAATTGATATGTACTAGTTCTTTAGTGTTGACACAGTGAGGCAAAGTTTCTGTTTCAGCCTCTGGTTGTTTTACATTTTAGAATAAAAAAAGAATACTGAGAAGTTTTATCTGAAAACAGATACTGTATAAATATAGCTCTTAAAAAGACATGGTGAAATGTAGGCGGTTTGGAAGAAGGTAAATGAATATCATGATTGGCTTTAATTCTGACTTTCCATCTTACAGGTAAAAGACATCTGAAAGTTTTCTTTTAGCTCTTTAGTGAAAGTAGTCTAATTAATCTGAATGACAACCAATATTAAAAATATGATGTGTCCACTGAATAAATGGAGAGACCAGCCAAAATGTTTCTGTCCACTCTCCCTTAAATACTGTTTCTCTCCTGTGCTTTGGAGACTGCCCCCAAAGGCTACCTGCACATAGTTTCTATTGATTTCTATTTCTTTTTTTAAAAGGCCTAGTGTTTCAAGGGTTTTTTGTGTTCAGTCTACTTTGATACGTATCATTCTACAACATAACAAGGAATTTGATGCCTTCAACTGCTAGAATTTTTTTTTTCAGTTTTCTATATATCCCATCAGAGAGCTGTATTAGAGTGACTCAGAAATGCAGAAAACTGTTGCCCTGTGTGTCCTACTGTTTCTCTACAGCACTGGGTAATTGTCTATGATTAGGGATAACACTTGCAGTCTCAGGGACTGAACTCCATTGCCATTATCCAACATTCCTCTTCTAATTTTAAAAATAAGAGAATTTGTTTAGATTGTTTAAATATTCAAAAAAAATTATTCTATTACATGTTCTGAGACATTCATGTTTGTAGTTTTTTACCTGATTTGTTTAAGCTCCAAGTGTAATCCTCTTTCTTTCATTTGTAATCTTGTATTACATATTTTTGATCCAAACAAAAGCAATTGATCACAAAAGAGGGATTTATATGGTTAATATTCTCTTACAGGTTTTGTACATACAGTATTCTAATAATTGAAAAAAATGTTAGAGAATTCAAGGGACAGAATGAAAGCTATATCATCATGAGGCATCACAAGTGGCACTACTTCTGGCTTCCTAAAATGTCCCCTAAGCCTACCCTAAAAGTAAACACGATGCAGGAGTGAAAAAAGAGCAAGACAAATACAAGTGTGTAAGTACTGGAACAAGTAATAGGTTGATTCCATGCTGAAAAAAAGAAGAAAGAGAACACAACGTTTCGGCCGTGGAGCCTTCTTCAGGTGTGAGAGAGACAGGGCAGTAGGCAAAGGTAAAGTAGCGGGAGAACAAAGGTTGGGAGGGAGAAGGAGTGAGAGGCGGGAGCAGGGGACAGAAAGAGAGGCCAATCAAGAGGTGTGAAGTCAGAATGGGTGCAGAGAGGTGTGAAATGAAACTTCCAATGAATGGAGAAAATTTAAAAGAACAGTAATCGGTCGTTAAGGGAAGGGAGAATGTGTGATCCTAGCTGCAGAATAATTTTAGTTTCGGTGGTCTTTCTGATGTATGAGTTCGGAAAACCGTCTTTGAGAACACAGACGGAGAGATTAGAGTGGTCGTGGCCGTCAGAGGTGAAATGAGAAACAATGGGCTTGGAGAGATCTTTAATCTTCACAGCCCTGACGTGTTCTCTGAAGCGGTCTCCGAGTCTCCTTCCTGTTTCCCCAATGTAGATGGCTGGACATTTACTGCAAGAGATACAGTAAATAAGGTTGCTGGAGGTACAAGATGCTGTCTGGGTGATCCGGAATTGTCCTGAGGGGCCTTGAGTGAGTGTGGTGGTGGCTGTGTACTTGCAGGTGATACAGCGAGCTCTGTTGCAAGGGAAAGTGCCTGGTGTGGATGGTTGCTGAGGGCGGTCAAGGGAGCTGTGAACAAGGAGGTTACGCAGATTAGGTGGTCGGCGATATGAGATGATAGGGCGATCAGAAAAGAGGGCCCCAATGGAGGGATCATCCTGTAGGATGGAAAAGTTCTGGTTAATGGTCCTGGGGATAGGAAGTGTGTTAGGGTGGTAAGGAAGCACCAAAGGAATGCGGTTGTTACGGCGGGAGTTCCTGATCGGGTTGATGGTCCGGGGGGTGTTTTTGGCTCGGGCAAGGGCCCTGTCAATCACACTGCTGGGGTATCCTCTGTTGATGAAAAATGAGTACATTTCGAGGGCTTGGTTTTCGAAGTCGATGTCGTCGCTGCATAATCTGTACTGTACAACTCTCACAGTAATCAAAAAAGAGATGCATAGAACCCCCCAGAAAAAAAAATAACATTGAAAAATGTAAAAACCCACATAAATTAAATGGAACTTGTTAGAGACTATTTTAGTAAGCCCAGAATTTTGCATAATAACCTACAGTAGCTCTAATGAAGAACTGTTTCAATTCTTTCTATCAACAGACAAAAAGTATGAAATTTTAAATTTAAAGTTAAAAATTAAGTTAGAAAAGCACAAAATAATATAAGGTACTGTCTTTTGAATGCTGGTTTTATGTTTTTCTTTTTATTTCTTAAGATTATATGACTGAATTACAGTTTTCAACATTTACGTTTTGTACAGTACGTACTGTATAAAGAAAAACACTTCTCCATGCTAAATATGACTCCAGTAATCTCAATGCAGGCACTCTATGTGGAGTGGGTCAGATTAACAGTGTATTACTTACTGTTCAGTCAGATATGAAGAAAGCTTTCTACACTTTCTCAGTATTGCCCCTCACAATTCACTAAATGCCGAGGAGTACTTAAAAGTAGCAGTTTACTGAGTATACCGGATCTGTCCCTGCTAATTTTATGGTGAATCAATTAAATAATTTCAGGGGAGCATTCTTTTCCTTGATCTCATCACTGCTCTAATGCAATTGTCCACTCTGAGTCGTGCCGAGAGCTGCATAATAAAGTAATAAGGCTAATCTTGTTTCTTCATCCCCCTCAGGATCGACACGGCAGTTATTGTATTAGATCTGTAATGAGATTCTGCACTCCATCAACATAACTGTGTGCGAGTGTGTATGCCTTTTTCTTGAAATAGGAAATTTGTCCATTTACATCCTATCATTAGTTTTATACAAATGTGCCCTTGAGTATACCACCCCAGCTTCTCTCGTTTGGAAACACTTTACTTGGCAGCCAATGATCAGAATGTTTCTTTTTTTTCCTGACAGTAACGTAAACAGGGCAAAGCAGACAAGGGCAAAAGCATTTTAGTCAGATATTTCATGTGGAGTCTGTAATGGAAGTCTGCAGACATGCTAAATAGAGAATTTTGATACAACTACAATTACCTTCCACTGTCAGATTTTTCCACCACGAGTTTGATTTGTTTAAGAATGCACTATCAGGGATGCACTGACTTAATTTTCCATGTAATTTAAAATAAATATGCCCTTAATAATTATAGTAATTGACCTGACATCAGAGAATTAAGGGAAAAAATGTATTCGTAATAAACTCTGTCACCAACAAATATATTTATACTTTAGTTGGAAATGTATTGAACACTATAAAGAATAAAATTAATTGCAGTTTTTTTCTTCAAATGTCCCTTAGGAAACTAATCTTAATGACTCCAGTATTGGAATTGTCTTCATTTCTGCTGTATCACTCTTGGATAATGGTAGTAAAATGGAGACAATAACTTTTCACATTTCTGAGCATCTTCACAAATTTTCATGACAATGTCATACTGGTTATTAAAACAAACCAAAAACTACAAAGAACAGAAACTAAAAAGCTGAAGCTTAACTCTTTAAATTCCCGACTAAATGTTTCCTTAGTTGTCAAAATCTGGTATTGGGACATTACAAAGAATCTCTTCATATAGCAAATTGCCTCCTTGTGTATTTGAATTGGTGGGGGGTAGTAAGAGTTATTTCTAATGAAAAAAACATATGTTGTCCACCATCTGTGAGTCATTCTTACTGGCACAACAAGACTAAATGAAATTGCTTCTGCTTCATCGTGTTAAAGCGCTATTTTAGGTACATATAAATAATTTAGAAGAGCATGAAAAAAACAGAATAGATCTATAACATGAAGTTTTAAAATATCTCACCTTTATTGAAACAATGCTGTGGGCTCCTGTCAGTCTGAACAGATCAATCATGATACACCTGCCCCTGGAGATGAACCACAATAATTAGTATTATTCCTCTCTATTCAGGTATTAAAACATTATATTAGGTGCTGAAACAAATTAAAGTCTCTCTCTTCTTACTCATTCTCCTGCTCACCCTTGGGTTAGCTCAAGGTTGGATGTTTTTGCTACAGTAGCAATGCTTGATCTAAATACATGTTAGCAACTTATTAGGATTTTGTTCTGATGAACACCTGACAATTTTTTACTGGCATAATTACGACCAATATCATTGTAATTCAAAATGAATAAAGGAAGCCGATTCAGGGTCTTTTCTACTTGTGTTTCATCGATTCAGCCGGAAAGGATTTAAAATAATGGTTACAGTATGTAATTAAGATCAATAGCCTGTTCAGCTCTCTCAGCAATTCTCTGAGCCAACAATAACCGCATGCAATAAATGCAAAGTTTAAATGTAACCTTAGATTAACAATAAAATACACATTTAATCCATAATGGCTTTAAGCAACACCATTGCATTTAAATAGCAATGGTGGTTTCAGGGGAAAACAGATATCTTTTGCCATCCAACTTCATTCCTGTGAAGTACAATTACACTACATGACTATATTTCTGCCCTTTATTTTTCTCAAGGTAGCAACATGCTTCAAGGCTGACCAGTGACATAAGTAGGTAGACGGTCTTTCTTTGAGGAAGCATATGCCCTGAAATTGAAATTCATAATGTCCTTGCATATTTCCTGCTTTAAGAATATCACCCATATACCACAACAGAACAATTGCACCTTTTTGTGTTCTGGTGGTACTTTCAATGTATTGTACTGCTGAATATTGAAAATGTAACAGCTTCAATTAAAAATTACTGTATTTGATTTTTTAAGGACACAGAACTCAAATTAGTCAATCAATATTAAAATAGTGCTTCAAATGAGCTTATAAGTTACAACTGTTTACTATTCCTCTGATGGCATTCAGCTCTGTAAAGCAAAATTATTTTTAACTATCAGAAAAATATGAAAACTCAATGGTCTCACTGGAGTTTTTTAATTTACCTCATATATAAAACTGTGTGGTGGGTTACCATGACCTGGCATCAAAATTAATACTAAATAATGAATTTAATTAAGAAGTAACACATTAAACTGTACAGCACTATTAACTAATCCATGTAAGCATGATGTGCTACATACTGTACAGTACAGAACAGATAAAATGTAATTCTCATTTCGATTTTTGGAGACACATTAGCAGGTGTAAATGTGTCTGTAGAAGAGGGAAATTCCTTTGGAAGATTTTCCTTCCAGAAGGAGATGAAATCATTGCAGATTGCATCTGGTATAATCATGTACTGTAGGCCTGACCTATCAGCAAATATTCTGAAAGCTTACCTTTTTCATTGGTCATATTTCACAGGCACAGAAAACTCTATTATTAAGCACTGGCCTTCAAAAGTGTTTATCTTACTTTGTTCATTTAAAACTGTTGTCTCACCAAATTTAAATGCAGTTTTTCACCTTCTAAGAGCTGATAGCATAGTCTCAGTAGATTAAGATTTCTGAAAACAGAAACTGTGTTTACTATTTTTTGAAAGATAATATCACTGTCTCTGTGAATTAGACATTCTGAAAATTAAGCATATTCAGAAAAGGCTGCACCATACGGTCACTTTCGAACACAGATATTTAGGAATTGAATGGGTCCAAATGTGTTAAGGTGTGCCATTCAGGGTGAAATGTGATTTATTGGTCCACAGGATATTAAATAGAGTCTTGTCGTGTACAAGAGCGTTTTTCAAAGTAAGTTACAGAACTTTATAAATAACACTTACACACAGTTTTTTGTAGACATATTTGTTCATTAATGGCTAACTTTCTAAATGTTGCAGGTAGATGAAGAATGGGTAAGTGCCTTCATTTAAAAGACTAGGTAGAATTGAATAAAACTACTAGAAAGGGAGAGCTGGGAAGAAAAAATCACCCAAAAATGTAAGTCAATTGCACAAATCTCAAAACAAAAATAAAGTAAGATCAGGAAATTGCCTGGCTTAGTTCAACACTAAAGATTGCTCACAAGACAGTATGAATAACCTACATTCATACCCATGAGAATCACTTCTACCACTGCCATACAGTAGGTTGGTAGGCCTGGAAACTAACATTTAGCTTAGAATGAGGGAGTCAGTCAGCCTCCTTCTCATTGAAGTAGTGGTGACAGTGACTTTGTTGATGGGGGGGGGGGGTTGAGCAGTGATCCCAACAGATAAGAAGTCAAAAACATCATTTTGAGAGATTTGAGACTTCTCTCAAGAGGTCAATACTCTTTTCCCCTACAATCTTTCTGCCCCAGTTAATCTTAACCACACCGTTTACAGAAAAAAAAAACATGAATAATTTAATGCAAATTGTCAAATTATTGAGATAAGTGTAATAATTGAGATGAGCAATACCAGACAGAGAAAAGCCACAACCTGATGCCAATTCAAGGTATATAAAATAATTAAAAGTTTTAAACAACAAAAAGTATCAAAAAACAACAAAGCAAGAGAAATCCAAGACAGCAGAAAAAAACAGCTGGCCAAACTCAGATCTGAATCACTTGAATAAATGTGCCAGAATTTTCTCAGAACAAAAAAATTAAAACATATAAACGTAAAAATTAAAACGTCAGTATAAATGATGTCACTATCACAATAGTTAGCACATGTTCAATTTCATCTTTCAACTTTTAATGAATGCCTCAGGATATACTAATACTAAAAACAGAAATACTAAATAAGAAGTAAGAAAAATGGATTTACCTGGATTTTTCTGCACTGTTTTTGTGGAAAATGTCAGTTACACCCCAAGTTCCTGTGTTTTCATTGTATCCCTAGCCTGTCCTATAAGTTCAGCTTTCATCAATTCTCTGTTTTGCTTTCCACATCTTTAACCTTGCAAAAACATCTATTCCTCAATGATTCTGCACATTTCATCTGGCCTGGGAAAGTCAAAAACACTTCTGGTCTCTACTAATTTCAGGATGGCATGGTGAATATTTGATCAATTGCAGGTACCATTGTGCAGGTTTGTTTCCTTCTGGAAGTTTCTAGGCCAGGGCTTCTCAGTCTTGGTTCCCATGACCCTAGCACCTGTTGGTTTTTGTTCCAGCTGAGATTTCAATTATCTGATCCTTTGAACAAAGAATAATATAAGAAATTGGGATTACATATACTATGCAGTATGTACAAATACTATATTTAAGCTCTTATTTAAAGCATTGGAATGATATTCCAAAAGGTCTCAGAACTAATTGTAAGAGATATCTTTGCCTATTTATGCAGAAACATTCAATGTAATATTTACACCAAACATATTTAAATAATGGTTAATTGATATTATAAAATATATAGACAACATATTTATAATAGTCATTATTATTCATTGAGTGGCAAGGTGGCACAGTGGTTAGCTGCCTCAAAGCCCCAGCAGCCTGAGTTCAATTCAATTCCAGACCTGCGGTGCTATCTGTGTGAAGTCTTTATATTCTTCCCCATGTTTGTGTAGGTTTTTGTCCCTTTTGCTTGCCAGGACAGACTGTGGATCTCCTGTGACTCTGTTTTGGAAAAGGTGCTTAGAAAATGGATAGATAATTACATATTATAGCACTGTTAATAGCAGTACACCTAAAATTGGCAGTTTTGCCAGAAGGTTGAACACTTTGCCAAGTGGATTTAAGAACTTTTCTGAGGTAAGCTCCATAGACATTGCTTATGACTCTCTCCTAAGGGCTGCATATGAAATGTATATGATAAGACTAGTAGTAATAAATGACTCAAGGACATTTTATTCCCATATGGCAGCAGAGCAATGGTTTGAGCTGGGACAGCTCAACCTGTGGGGTCTTTTCACTTTTCTACATCCAGTGCCTCGGGTCAGTATCCAATTGTGGTTATTTTCACGTGAAGTGATGGCATACATTTACATTTGGGAGAAAAGCTGGGAACAGTGGTGTTTGTGTATGGAATAAAGCCCCAGAGAAGGACAGAGTAAGGCTCTTTTACATTTTGAAGGGCAGAATGGAAATCTACACCCATTTAAATGTTTTAATAATCAATTAGCTTTAATTTTTCATAACATTCATTTTATAAACAACAATATTATCTCATTCTACTGTCTAACATAATATTATTTTGAAGTGGTTACAAAAACATAATGCAGACCACAGCTCCCTTCGAGTGGACATTAATATTAGATACCTTGTCACAAACATATGTTTATAGGGGATGTTTACAGGTTCATTCCTCCTGTGCAAAGATACAGTATACATATAAGTTGGGTTTTATCTCTAAAAACACCTAGACAGTTTCATTGTTTACATATAAGGACTTTGCCCCTTTTAAAGTTACTAAATGAATTGACAAAAAATGTTTTTGTTTATTCAAGACAATGTCAACTGATAAAGGGGCTATATAATAAGATTCCCTCTTGAAAATGTTTTCTGTGAAAGGAAACCACAGCACACAACTTATTGTTGGCCCTAAATGAAGGTAATGTACACATCTAACTACATTTTTGTAGTTATGTTATGAAAATGTGGTATTTCCATTTGAAAATCCGTTTAATGTGGAGGAGGAACCAGAATCAGTTTTTACTTGGCTTGAATAAAATATCTTCTTGGGCACCTGTGAAAGCTCATTCCTAGTTACTACTCATCATGTTTTTATCTACAGTATATACAGGACTTTTGAATGGACACAACAAATGTCAAAACACTGGTAATATATTGTTAGAGCCCTTCTTTTTAAATATGAATGCCTTACACTTTTCTTGCTTTTAAAGTCAAAATCAACAGCAACAGAATAGTGGAAAGAATATCAATTAACACCAAGAAAAGGCTCTAATGCATTTTTTTTCTCATACCTATACACTGTGCGCAGATATTACATAATATTAGTATTATGACAACAGTTTACCCATAGGGTCCATATCACTGATACTGTATCTGCACTGACACTGATCATTTGCATACATCTAACAGCTGTTTGGGAAAAGGTTTTCAAAACTTAAAAGATGAATATTGGATAAGATAAAATTTTGTTGGCTGCTGCAAAACATTAACTTCATACTGTTTCATTACTGAAGTTCATGTTGTGTTAAACACAACATGTCATTTGTATAGAATTATACAATTTGTATAAAATTAAATATGATGATGAATAACATTTAAAAAAAAGAATCACTTAAGAAAATTATTTTGGAGCTTATATTGAGCTCACAATATAATTAAAGTGGTCATTATTTTTCTGGAAGTTTTACTTTTTCAGTTACTTTTTTAATAATTGTTTATGTCAAAATGTATTTGAAGAAAACAAGAGTACACTTGGAGAATATTATCCTGATAATAATTTTGCTGGAAAGGGCTCAAAATCAAATCTATTTTAGCTAGTAAAAAGTGACTTCAATCATGAGCTACAATGTAAATATTTAATTAAATGATTGTTGTTTTCCTTTGGACTTTTGGATCATTATGATCAATATGTCAAAATCAGCATGATCTTATGACAAACGCTTTGAGACTTTTTAGCAGAATGCAGTTGTGACATCCCTAAGAAACAACTCTGGGAATATTTCATTAATATATCTTTCACAGGCAACAATTCACAATTATTCGTACCATAAATTATATGCTGTCTCTTTAAGGAAGAAATCGTTTATGGAAGTGATAGATCATATCTAAAAGAGACTGTTCACTCTCAGTGCAGATGTCATCATTACTGACTATTTTCAGAGGATCCTTGAAAGCTAAATCATTTCGCAATGCATCATTGAACATTTAGTTGCTTTGCAAGCAGATGGTTTCCAGAGTCCATCTGCTCATGAAAATGTCTTCAACAAGCCCCCTTCACCTTCACCAAAAGGTTTGGAAACATTTGAATATTCATCCTGTCACTGCCAGGTTCCTTTAGGGACCTTGCAGGGCACCGACAGCCTAGCTGGTCACAGAAACCCACAGAAGTGTATCTAGTCGGTCATCACAGTTCATTGCCCCTGACCCAGGCGATGAACTTGACGGGCCTGAAGAAAACCCAGGCTGCCAGGTGTTTGCGCTCATAAGACTTCCACTCACGCAGCATCTGTTTTTGCTAAAAGTGTCATGGTGGCAAAATGAAGCGGATGCTGGCTGGCACCATGACATTTTTATATGATTGAACACCAAAGTGGTATTTTTGTAGCCACAAGATTAATATCTTTCCATAATTTCATTTACAGAGTTATTTTAAATTCCCACATTCTTTGAGTGCTGCTTTCTCGACTGAAATCTTCTCTGTATCTTCCCTGAAAAATTAAATTGCTATCCAAGGAAGGTGGTTTATTCTCAAATGGGACAATAGAGATAGAAAATAATCTTTTCTTTTTATTTTGAACAAAATATTGTTGAGACAAAAATGTAAATAGTTCATTTGAATGTTGGAAATTGGAATTCCTTTTGGTTTCAAACTGCAGTATGGTCAAGGGGCAATGATATGGTAATGGAATGAAGTACAGTATATGGAAGAATTTAAAACAATCTTCGATTACAAGACTATTTTAAGTATTTTTTCTCTACAACACTGAAAAAGTGCAGAATAGAATGGAAATATTGACATTCTTTAATTGCATGGACTATTTTACACAGGGATATTTTAGCACTTTTTTCATTTGTATCACTTTAACAGTACAGCATTCATTATATTACATTAAAATATTAAATGTCTGCTCAAGAATAAAATTAACATGATGGGTACCGTAGCATTTATTGTTAAAGATCAAATGTCAACTTCTTTCAAGTATTTAGTTCTTTAAGAGTAATTGTTCACAAATGTTTACCCTCTTTGTTATCAGGTATTCAATTAAAAAATATTTTTGTGATGTGAATTTAGTCTGAATACTTAATCTTGTCATGAGCACAGAATAGTGATATACAATGGTTTAAGTCTCATTTTGACAATGATCATGTATTCATCTCTGTAATTTGTGTGTGAGGCATTGCATAATATCATTTATATTTTATATATGGGATCTTTTCCATTATATGGAATAAAAGGTAATCCCTAAAATAATATTTTAAGACAAATTAAAATTCAACAAAGCTACCAGGTAAAAGCTAAAAAAGATAAATTAGCTAGCTTGTAACAATTTCTGCAAGATTTGATTTAAAGCATAGCTGTTTTCTGTACATAATAGAGGACTTTACTGTTGAACCTAATGTTCTTTAAGCATATTTTGCTATGATTAGTTAACTGGATTTTTTTTACCTTTTCTAAAAACAGGAAGACATTTAAACTTTGTATATAGGCTCTTAATTTAATTTCCCAATCTAAGTAACACAACTTTAGCAATCAACTTCGCAATTTTTTTGCCTTGTTGTGGTGTGAATGTCTAATGAGCAGGTTTGCTCAGCAGATCTGCAAATTTGAATCACCACAATGACAGCTAGTTGTTGAGATCCAGAATGTTTCCCAAAATTATTTTAAAGGTTTGTAGCACAAGATTAAACAATATAAAATAATAAAAAGATGTCTTAAATTCTTTTGGGGGATATAAGGATTTCTCTCTGTTACTGCCACTTCAAGCAACTCACCCTCTGTGAAACAACCTTTTATAGATAAAAACAAATAATTTACCTTGTGATAATACACATCTTTCAAACCATCAATAAAACAATTAGTAAATACAGGTGAGAGTGCTAAACAGGCAAAAACTTTATTACAAGTATGTTTTAGACTGCTTTTTTTGGCGACTCCACTGGTAGCCATTACATTACAACCTTTCAATCGTACAACGTCTTACTACAGGAATGGAATAATCTGCTTCAGAAGAAGTATGAGTGTTAGAGCACATGTCTTTGCTGTACAGTACCTCCAAAAGCAACAGCAGGCCCACCGATAAAAAAATCAAGCTGTAAGACGCTACACAACCAAAAGGATGGAAAGCGTTTTTCTCATCATGTGATCCTGAATGGTCCCATTCAGTACCTCCCACAGACATCTGTGAATACCTAGCAGGACGGATACCACTTCATGTTGCAGTTGGAAGTGGACCACTATTAGAGTATTCTCCAATATTTTTCTTGGACAGTACATAGATGGCGAATTTGTTTTGAGGGCACAAAAATAAATTACTTCTTTATTGTAAAGCCTATAGGTATTATTAAATACTGGTAGAACAATGTCATTGTGCTTGTGGGAGTCTATCGTACTCGTTCATGCACACCAAAACACACTGAACTATACATTATTGAAAATGTTCTAGAAATTTACTGGGAAATGGGCAATTCCATGGCTGCTGGCACTAAGAGGTGGACACATGGCTTCCCTGGGAATTGGAGGGTTAATTGCCCCTTAATAAAGAAGCCCTTGAAAAATGTCAGCTCCAACATCCTTAAGTAAAAAAAAGCGCAGTAAAAAATTGACATCTTCCAGGTGATTAGGAACCAATTGCAATATACTAACCTCTTAACCTCAATCCAAGACTATACAGTATTATTTTAACCAAGGTCTTTCCAGGCTTTCCATAGAAAATCATTCTGTTCCCTTCTGGCTTAAGTAAATTGCGTGGACATTTTAACAAATTAGGCTAAAGAATTCTCTGGATTGTATTTTTAGCAACCTGTAATTTCTGAAATTAATATCTTTATGAGCAAGTCTCTAAATATCCTACATGAAGTACATATGCCATTTAGATACTGTATTTATACTTACATTAAATCTATATTTTTTGACATATGCTTAGTGGGGAAAAAAGTGCTCGCAGCGCTTCAGTTGGGATGAACACTTGCACACACCCCCCTCCCCGCACCCCCCCAGCTACCGCTCCCGTTCCAGTTCCAATTTAATGAAGTTGTTAAAGTGCTGAGACTGACAGGTTAATTATCTTTTATGAAAGTGGGACAAATTGAACTGTGTCTTTCCATCATTTTTTGATATATCAAGAAGCTCCTGGGGTACTCAGACGCCACTCTAGCGAATCGAGCAACTAATCCACTCTGCTATCCTTCCCTGACCCCCATACCCCTGATGGGGCCAGTGTGCTATATTGCAGTTAGATTTTTTCCTTGTTTCACATTCCACACTGTCTTTATTAGAAACTCTGGACTCCCCCCCCCCCACCTCTCATCTAACATATTTGACCCCCCCTTCCGCCCCTTGCAGGATGTCCATATGTTAGCTGACAGCATCTGAAAATAACTGATAGCTAAATTTAAACCCTGATGAAAATTAAATGCAAACAGGACTCTGTTCATAAACGGAGGGTTGTTTTGGATTGGAATGGAGGGGAGGGAGGAGGAGGTGGGGGGGGGAGCAAAGAGAAAACCGGGTTGGGGCAGCCTGGCAGATGCCAAACAGTTGAAAATATTTTGTGTAAATGAATGTGCTTTTCAACGGTGACAGGCTGTCAGGCCGTCTGACGGCTCGCACTAGCTCTTCAGTCTCACCGACGCTGGCTGGAGGGCATCATGGACAAGTTCTGCCCGTTTCTAAACTGCGGGATACATGACAGTAGCGTTAAAGAGATAACAAAGAGTTCATGGTCAGAAAGATAATTTTGCACTGCTTTGCAGAAAATACCTGAATATGTAAAGTAAATTAAACACTTTAGCTTACATCAGGGAAGAGTCAGATTATTGTTGAAAACTAAGGTCTTGAATGGCTAGAGGGGTGTATTTGACTCTGCTGTGGCTAAGCTTTAATCTGAGTGGTGTCAGCAGACGTTCTGCTCATTTTGCCCAGTTTCATCTCGTTTCATCTTGTGTGCAGACGAAGTCTGTGGCAGCTAAGTGGCAAGGTTTTCTCTATGCTGCTTGGATGAAAACATTCCTTAGATTGGGCTGATCTCTGCCTTCTTGTTTCAATTAACTTTTGTCCTGTTCTTTTGAGAGAAAAAAAGAAAACAGAAACAGAAAATAAAGTTCTACTGATCACTGGTAAAACTGATACTTTTGGAGACATTTAAGTTGCACAAGCAGGAGTTCAAAAGAACCATCTTACATACTGTATACCTTAATTTCAAGAAAATGATACTCAGCAAGGTTTAATTGTGTTGCCAGGACTCCATTCTGCCTGTCTTTCATTTGCCTTGTAAGCATTGGGTAACACTTTAGTTAAGATTGCAAAGTCATTTATAAAACTCTTACAATCATTTATACAGAGGTGAGCATTAATGCAGTGTTAATAAACCTGGTACCTATGTACTTATAATTAATTGTATGTTTAACTAGATATTTATAACTATTTCTACTACTGTAATACACTATGAACAACTGTTATGTACTTATAAAGAGTTCACAATTGACACAAATTTAAGAAGCACTGACACAAAGTGCTTGATGACAGTCTTTCTGTTGAATATTATACTTATGCATAGACATTGGGAGTTATAGAAAGAAATGTAATTCATAAATAATTACACAGTGAACAACGTAGAGGTACCATTCACCCTGACAAGAAGACGTCTGTGAAAAGAAATCATAGCACCCTCTGCAAATTTACAGATGTACTAACTACAACAATGCTTCCCCCATCAACAACCCCATTACATTTCAATTTATATATCTGTATTTTTCACATTAGTTCAAATAATACACATCTACACCATCTACACAACCACTGTATTTCAAAATACATAGACATGCACAAAAATAGTTTATAATATAAATTCTCAGATATATATTATTGTATACAATTTCATCCTAAATTTATTTTTTTTTTCTTTGAAAGATTCAAATGAAAGAAGATAAAATTAATGGCAGTCTATGTAGGACTGATCTGCAGTAACAAACTCAGTATACAGTGTAGCAAGAGATGGTGAATTATTTTGCAGTTGCTTTCTTGAGATGATATTTATCATTTTGTGACACTTTCTAACTACACTGTAATTGGAAACATGAGCACTCTCTCAACATTGTTCAATAAAAATCACTCAATATTAAGGAAATGTGTTTTTGATTAATATAATGTTCACCATTTGAAGAAAAAAATAAATCTTGGTTGTAACTTGGTTGTTTACTATATTTTAATAATAATATTTCATTTTATTAATGTCCATAATCATTTTAAACCAATACTCTGTGAATGTGTTTTTTTATCAAATTGATTGACAACTTTCAAAGAATACTGGCTCAGTCATTAAAAAATGTTTATTTTTATTCAGCTATATTAACCACAATATTATACTCACATTAAGACTTTAAAGAGAAAAAATAGACAAGCAAACTGATCATACTTAAGTGGTCTCAAGACTAAGCTAAAAATTAGTACCTGTATGTCACAAAACGTTTCAGTAACCAATCTAAGGGTTAATATCCCTCAGTACAACAGACTGCAAGAACTGTAATTTGACTTGTTGAACATGTGTGAAAATAAAAGTTAATGAGAAACTGTAACTGCTGCATGTAATTTTGTGGTTCATGTGTCAATGTAATGTTTTCTAAAAAATAAAAGGACTATTACTATATATAGTCATATATCAGAATTGATATTGATAAATAATATTTTTAAAAGTCAATGTTCTCCAAAGACTAAATTTGTTCAAACAAATTTCCAAATTAGTTTTTTTAGGCTTTTATTATTTTCAGGTTTAAATAAATAAAACTGTATAACCTAATGCAAACAATTGGGTTGTAATTCCAAAAAGAAAAATGTAAATTCGTTCCATGTGTACAATAGACTTCTGCTCCACATACAAAGTATTGCGGCTGATATCTAAAGAGTATGGTGGGAGAACTTTCTGATGCTGAACTGGAAATAAAGCAGGAGAGAGAAGCCGTAGTTTCATGCCGGCAGTAGGTGATTTGATTGACTTGAAGGCCACGATTCCCTGTGAGTAAGTGAGAGGCGGTGGAAGCTTTTAGCTGCCCACATACCCTCTCGCCCAGGTGACTGATATCATGACTTCCTTTTTGACTAACTGAATGAGCGGCTCTTCCCGACGCTCTACCTTTCTAACCATCTGGTCCTGCTGTTCAAGCAGCCTCCCCACCATCTCCCTGGTGGGGCCTGTCTAAGCAGAGGGGTATTAGAGCCACTGATGAGCTAGGCCTCGGGGCCCTCCATCACTCCTAGCCACAAGGAAGGCACCAGCTGTCTGGCTTCATTTGCATTTTCTCTCCGAAATAATGAAATTAGCCACAAGTTTCCTGAGGTGATGCAAGACGCAGACTTAGGCTGGATGTGTCAGTGTGTGATGGGGAGGGTGCAGGGAAGGTCATGGAAAGCACTCAGAAAGTGCTTGTAGCATTGAAATTGAACGATTAAAAATACAAAGAGCGATAAAGATTTCGAACGTGTCCTTTATCTGCCCCTGGAGTTCAAACAGGTATTTTGGGTTTCTTCATTTAATTTATCCCAACAACAAAATCTTGTAAAATAAACACAGATTATATGACTTTACAGATTGAGGGCTTTCTTAACTCTCTTGCAAACTCCAAATGAACAACAGAGAAAATATTCAACTTCTTTTCTTATACAGAAGACAATATACACAAAAATGTGCTGCTGCCAATTACTGTTTGAATTTCATTTATCCATTATGCCACTAACAAACACAGTATTGTACAACACTATCTAATTGATAATGTTAAACTAGCAAGAAGCGCTTAGTCATTCTGACTTAACCTCTAATAATCTGTCCTGTGGAATGTTCCAAGATGATGACTAACTGTACAAAAGCTTATGTGTTTTAGAAACACATAACTTTTTGTTAATTTGTTGTATGAATGTAATATACAGTATGTTAGATATTTTTCAAAAGCCAAGGGTGCTGCTACATAATGTCTCTACACAAAACAAAATGAAAAGTACACAGTAAATTATTTTAGAGGAAATGTAATTCAGGTTGCTAATTACATTTGAAAGATAATTTACAAAATTACATTGTGAAACAGTAAATATTACATCACCCCCCCTATGACATGCTTGTGAGAATGAAGAGTCCGTTCAGCAATAGGTTGATCCAACCCTGGTGTGACAGGGAGTGCTACAGAATGACGTTCTTGCCTTCTGCCATAAGACATTACAACTCATCCACTGTGTCTGGACAGGGGTAACATTGACCAGTTTTGGGACTAAACATGAATTCTCTGTTTACAGCCGGTTTTCTGTTTACAACTGATGTGCAATATATGCTTGTGGATAATGTGCAATATATTTATACTGTGCAATACATCTTCTTTTGTACTGTACATTCTGGTTTGTTTTTGTATATTCTGTACTGTGTGCAATTCTCTACACTGCATTTTTATTACACTTCTCACTGACTGTGCTTACTGTATTATTATTATTATTATTATTATTATTATTATTATTATTATTTTGCTGTATTAGGACGTTACAGTGTACTGTGTTGAGTGTGCCTGGCTGCTGTTGCACTTTAATTTCCCACACAGGATTAATAAAACATCTATCTATATTATAAAATGCAAGAAGAAAAATTAAGATTATTTAATTGATACTTAGCATAAAAGAATAACTAATAATATGTTCTATATACAGTAGGGGTGGTACAATGGTGCAGTAGTTAGCATTGCTGCTTCATAGCACTGGAGGCCTGGTTTCAATTCCTGACCTGGGGTACTATCTGTGTAGAATTTGCATGCTCTCCCCATGTTTGAGTGGGTTTCCTCCAGGTGCTCCGGCCTGTTCCCACAGTTGTTATTAATAAATGACTTAGCTTCGAACATGTTGTGATATTTAGAAATATAAAAAATGTAAATATAGTGTCCATAATATTTGCTATTTTACTTTTTCAAAGAAAGGTTTATTTGTTAAAAGAAAACTCATGGCAATGGCTGGATTTGAATACCCAACCTCAGGTTTATGACACAAGCTTAAGCCATCACACCACATGACAAGTAGTGAAACAGCCATACACATATCAATAGAAAGTCTTATACTACTGTTTGAGCTACAGTACATGAATATAATTATATTGTTATTAATTTCTTTAGATACGCGATTCCATATTATATTCCCTTATTAATCAAATTCTAAAAGTATGCTTTTAGCATAACGATAATGAGCATATTCACAGAAAAGGTTAAAACTATCACTTTTCTTGCAAAGTATATAAACGTAATATAGTCAGGAGCATGTCAAAACGTTTCCAAAATATCTACATGTAAGACTTTGATGCTTAAAATGTTTAGGGAGAAATGGAATACTGGTGTGTATTTTTTCTTTAAACTACCAATACAAGCCATATACAGTACAGTTTACGTAATATGTTTATGTTCCTAAATTAATATCGTTTAAGAGCATGTGAAAGGCATGGTGAATCGGAGATTTAGTGGACCAGAGTAATACTTTGAGTTTACAGCTTGTCCAAGGTCATTCATTATTAATACTATTAGTAATATCTTCGTAAAGACTTTGATGCATAAAATGCATAATGCATAATTAAAACATTTATGATAAAGGTAATAGGTTGTGTACTTTTGTCCAACTGAGCAATCTTGCTTTCATAAAATATACCAACTTTTTAATGCTTAATGATTAACATGCTGTAATACACAGTTTAAATTTAAAAGTCTAAAGAGTTCACAACTTAAATTCTTAATTGAATAAAGATCGTCCCTCAGGAGTGATGGGGATTCGAAACCGGGTGTTTTCTGGTGACAACTCAAATGCTGTACATGAGAGGTTAAGGTTTATTAGCTCCACCTGGTGGTTTTAAAAGGTGATTATGGATACTACTAACATAATCTAATTTGCATGCGGTAAAATGCGGTAATGCATAATGATGCGTTATGACGTGTTTTGATGCGACACGCCCACCGCGTTGTACTGCTGCGTACCCCGCTCGTTTTGAATTACATCTATAGGTCAGTTGACTTCTGGGTGAGCTGGCCTTGGTGTGAGAGTGCAAGTGTGTGTGTTTCTGTGTCTGTGTGTGCCCTGCAAGGGACTGGCATCTCATCCAGGGTGCATCTTGTCTTGTACCCTTTGCTTACCACTGGGACAGGCTCTGGCTCCCCCAAGACTCTGTATTAGATAAAGCAGTTAGAAAATGGATGGATGGATAATCCATATAATGTACTGTATATGAAATATAACATCTCCTCCCTAGACTAAAGTAACTCTTAAACTGTCCATCCACTCACTTATCCAGAATTATGAGGCACGAGTTGTTTTTCTCTTCTTTGCTTGACTTTATTAAATTTAAAATTTCCAATTATTTTACAGTATCTGCAGGTGTGACAGACTGGTTTAATGGCAGAATAGGAAATACAGTTTAGAGCCTGGGAAGCTGGCATGCTGGCACCCATTATTAAAAAAATAAAACAAGTGTAAATAAAGCAGTATGAAGAAAAAAGTTTAAATATTTATACAAAAATAATAAGAAAACAATTAAACAGATTTACTTATTCATTTATTCTCTAGTAACACAGTCATCAATGTCCCTGATGCATTTTAAGGCTACTATGTGGCTTCTAAGTTTTCCCTTAGTCTTTTTAATGCTTTACAGCATATTCACTGTGAATGCATATGCATTAGCGTATCCTACCTATCTTCAATCCCTTTTCTCCCCTACAACCTCACCTCCTGTTCTGCAAGATTTTCTATAACCCTGTATTGAGGGGTTACATTCCCTGATTCTGTTAATTCTCCACCCTTTCTCTTTTATGATACAATGAACCAACCACAGTAATCAAAACTGCTCAATCTCTGATCATGTTTTGCCACTTGCTGAAATCTTATCTGTTTACATATCACCTGTGGTCTCTCTGGTCTCACTTGCAATCTTCTGTGTATTCTTAATTCTCAAGATGGCAGAGTTGTTAACATGTTAACTGTAGACACAGAGTGTAGGTCGCCAGGCTGTCTTCAGCGCTGCTTGGTCTGTCCGTAAACAGAATAGCAAAGAGATCTTGTTGCAATAAGGGAGATTCAGCAATTTGCTTAATACACGACAGAAGACAACTGTGTCATTTAAGTTTAAATTTTGAAAGAAATATTTAATTTAAAAACCTATTTTGTAAAAGATTGACAAAATGATGTTGATCAGAGACAAGATTTGTAGATAAGAGAGCAATTTTGACATCAATGATAATGATTTCAAAACTGGGGTAATATTTTGGGAACACCTAACCTGGGAAAATAATCTTGCAGCCTCATTTTGAACAATCATAAGTTCAATATCAGATCAATATTATCAAATGTAAATTGAGTTGTGTAACTTCAGAAGGGCTAATTGTAGAACAATTAATTTGATTTCTCCTAAAAGTCAATCGTTCAGGTGTAAACATTTTACCCCCACACCACTGGACTTGAGCAATATAACAGTTAACATAAAGCTCATCACCACTTCTTCACACACATTGTATTCTGTCAGGTATGTCAATAGTAAAATGTTATTCATCAGTGAATGAAACAATCACTCTCACTGCTGCCATGTCAAATGTTCTCAGGCCATCAGAAAATGGTGATTTCATCCCTTAGTTGTCAATATCTATAACAACCTCAAGGGATGCAGATTGTTTTCATTCAAGTGGCTATAGTCTTTCTTCTAATGCATAAAACGCATAGAGTGTATATATTGGACTGAACAGTAGATTGTTAGTAGTACAGTAAGTGGATGATTTTTATTAGTGGAGCCTGTTTGTGTTGTTCACTATTCTCCCACCAATTAAAATTATATATTGTATAAATATTTCTACAGATTTTTAATCAATCTATTTCAGCAATTTTAATTCAGATAAATAACATAATTAGAGCTATTACAATATCCAAAGGAAAAATTATTCGGAATCAATCAGCAGACGTCTTTGCACACATACAGCCTAATAAATAATGTAACATTATTTACTGAATGTGTGCAAAGACCTGTTCATGTAAAACTTACACTTTTGAGTTTTCTTTGAGGGTTAATATACTGTATTTAATTGTTCAGAATACCCCATACCTAAACTAAAACCATGTTGTCTTTCTGTGTTTTTTCATTATAACGAAATTTTGTGTCACACATCAGTACATTTGCTATCTCCAGCTTTACTATGAGTCCTCCTGAATGATAAACTTAATAAAATAAGGGGTGTCTCAAGGACTGTCTGTCATCAATCCTATTTGTCAATGGTTTTCTGTCACTCAAGCATCAGGCACTTGTCAAAGACAGGCACTTGTCAATATACCTGCTAAAGACAGACACCTGTCTTTTCTTGAAGCACATCACAGTAAAATCACTTGTCAATATTCCTTGTGATTTATATACATTTTAGAGAATGTCATTACTTTTCATTTGTAACATATTAATGTGGGTTTGATACCTTCTTAATTTAGTGGTATTCACCAAAAACAGCTAACAGTGAAAACAAATACACAGAAATAAAAGTGATATTTTGGTATTACTATTGTCTGCATCTAACATTAGTAGAAGCATCAGCTTGGTGCTCTGAATAGAGATAATGATGTAATTTTACAGTAACTTCATTAGTGAACGTCTTAAAAAACTGTAGGATCTGAATATTAACCAAGTTAATTGTACAATCTGCCCTTTCCTGTTGCAATGCAGTTGGGTAGATTGTCAATACCACTGGCCCATATTTAAAGGGCTCTTACCTTGTTCCTAGCAGGGTATTTATTTCCACTCCACCTACTATACATTACAGTACTCAGTCTTGACTCCGCACTTGTTTCTTCGATGTTTGCAATATTTACCCTCGTGTTTTGAAAACTTCTCTGGCCTGATTCATTGCTTCTTCTCTCAACTAAGTTTTCTGGATCTCCCTCAGGCTTATTTAACGTCTTCATGTGTTTGACCCTGATTAAATTACCTTGTTGAATTTTCTCCAGTGTTTTGACCTCATGCCTGCCTAACCATCTTATTTGGATTTTCCTTTGCACTTCTTCCTGTGTGTTCATTCAAGGCGTGCCTGCAGTTCTGCAACATCTGCGTGGATGCCTGGCTGCACAGCTGCCTGGCTGCTCAGCTGCATCTTGCCTGCACCTCTGCTTACCTGCCTTGTCTGCTTGCCCCGCCTGCTTGCTCCTATTGCTCCTATAGCACTGCTGCATGTCAGCATCTCTACTTTGTTTTGTAACTCTCTTTCCTTACATAAGAATCCTTCTCAAATCAGGACCGCTGCCCCTGAATAATTCATTCAGCTGTCCATTACAGAAATCTCTTTAGTGAGTGATCAAATAATTTTTAAAGCCATTGGTGACCTTGATAGGACTCTAAAAAGTTACAAACCCTTTGTAAAACCCTTTTTTAAAAACACTTTGTCAAAGTTACCAAAGAATGTTTCGATATATAATTCTATATGTGATTGTCTTTTCTTCCAACTAGAACCAAGAAAATGAAACAAAACTGATGAACTAATGGTTTTATTGTTATCATCAACAAGGTTTTTTTGGGGTTGGGAGACACAGCTTTTATTGTAAGAAATCATTCAAATGAACATTGCTTATACTGGAAAACAAATGTGAATACTGTATATCTCCTACTGTACCTCTTCTGAACATTCACCATTATTAAAAGGTTGAGAAAATGTTTTACCTTCCACAAACCATGGTGTTATTATCAATAGACAAAACATCATGGTGACATAAAAAGACAAAGCTTTACATACCTTAGTGGCTTATCCAGTAATGAAGCTAATTCAGAGAGGAAAACTTTACTCCTTTTTGCACTAGAGTCACTGGTAAGAAAACATTTATAATGGATGTAGGAAAATATACTTTTAGAGGTATTACTTAAGGCTTGAATTGTTTTATTACCAGTAACTAGATATTGTGATCATTTTATCCAAATGGTTTTACAGTATTTATTCTTAAGAACACATTATTATGTCTTATGGACAAGAATGTGTTTCTGCTATAACTGGTCATGCAGCAAAAGAAAGATAGAATGCAGCTTTATTTTAGCATTTATAAATATTGGCATTGTTGTGCCCAACAAAGGAGACACAATCCAGGTGTGTATGAAGCAGGCATTACCTTCATTACGTGTGCACACGGGAGCCAAAGCCGATGAAGCACTGACTCAATTAATTGATACAAAAGGATGCTTTTATACAAAATCACAAACAGAAAACCCACCCAGAACAGTTCCAGTACAATTCCAAGCCATATATGGTGTAAAGCCAAGGCTGCTAGCCTTGGTACATGATATACTGTAAGAACATTCTTGGGTTCCTTTATTTATTGTTTAAGCAGGCAGTATGTACTTCTAGATTTTGTTAATCATGTCTTAAGCAAATATCGGGTGCTCTCAGTTCTGGTCAGGCTGCCCGAAGCTGGCTCTGCCCTTCACGTTCCAGGCGTGTAGCCAGCTCATACATAAGTTGCAGTTAGTAATTTTCCATTATTCTAGCAGGATAGTTAGTAAAATGATGTTAGTAAATTGTTTACACAGTAAAAGAAAATTAGTGAAATAAGAGAAGTAAATGTTTGATCCTTCAGCATCATCACCAGAAACCGCTTCTAAACTATTTTCTTCAATCTTGTACAGATTGATATTCAATAATGCATTCAAATAAAATGCATGAAATAGAAAAACATCCATCATTTTTTTGGGATGGCTTATTGGGATAATACCCAGTAACTTCAAACAATACATGTCAGAATACAATGGTATATCCCTCACATTCCCAAATTCTTAAGATCATCAGTTTCATCCCATGTTACAGTATATACTTAATAAAATGGTAACTTGTTAAAAACCATACAAATCCTGAGACATTAGGTGTCAATTGAATTGAGTATGTAGGCTCATGCTTCCAGACTTCCACCAGTCATTATTAATATTGAAAATTCTTATCAGTCTGAATATCTTGTAATTGAACCAATGCATTGTTAAATAGCAGGTTCATAGCTTATTTTCGCCTTCCACTACAGGTAAATTGTTCCGTCTTTCACCGTGTTAGTATTTAACCATCTCTTCAGTTCTTCCCTAAAGTCCATAGGCTTCCTTCAGAGATCACCAAGTGGATTGTCTCATAATGCACAGGGGAAGCAGTACTTTCAATATGATCAAAACGTACTGGATAACAAATTCTTGGAAGTTTAAAAAAGTGATGAGGCAATTAGTCCTATCAGTGATAAACTCAACACCTTTCATAAAATTTAAACAGTAAGGATACTGCAGTGTAGTTAGCAAAATAATGATACAGTTATGGGCAAATCACACTCTATTTCCCAACATACTGGCCCCTTTGAAATGCCCAGCCTTCTCGGGAGCATACATCAGCATCCTAATAGACTTTCATCTGAATGTAATTGTGAAATTACTAAACTCCATTCTATAGTGCATCTGTTTGAACATCTGCTAGATTCCTGACTTCATCAATCTGTAGGAGAACCAATTCTAATTTGTGTCTAGTTGATGGCTACAAGCACATAATCAAAAGATTATAAAGCATGCTTTTCCTACTTAAATTTGTGTGCCGCAGATCGGAAAGGTTGAGGATGGGGCAGTTATTAAGGTGCTTTATTTAATAAGTAGGATGGTAATTAATTGATGGGTATGTTTAAAATGGCAAATGTTGTGATCACATAAGTTTGGACAATGGGTAATTGAAGTTGGCCTGTTCAGACAGAATATGGAAGTGTTTTTCAACGGTTAATCACAAAACACATTTTGTGTTTGAATTGCAAAGATACTGGGAATTATTCTTACAATATTCTTGTTATTTTACAGCACATGCAGATTGTGACACACATTTATACACTCAGATGCTATTTAAATAGACCCAAACAAACACATTATCAGCATAACTGCAACAGATTCTGTTTTTTTAGAATTTATATTATTTTCTATATTCTGCTGTTATTGACAGAACACTGGGGACTGAAGGAAATTCAGCTGGGATTCTGCTAGACCACTATGCACTACGATTCACAAAAGATCTGCTTCTTCTTCAAAAAGCTAATAAATTCAATGTAGAATGTTTGTACAAAGAGCCAGAGGGCAAAAGTCATTTACAGATGATACATTTTGGTATGATAAGAATTCTTTTGCTCCTGTGGACAGTTCTGTGCTATGAAACCCCCAATCTGTAGAAAATATTAATAATGCTGTTCTATGATTTGAGAACATCAAATATGTAAGTTTGATGGTGTAGTAGAGCTCCATGATCTTCTGGTTTTATTCCATCTGTGCTCTTCATGACTTGCTTGAACTGTTTATTAATTGAATCGGTCTAAATAAACCCACATTTCCCAAGTATTTAGTCATTCCAGATTTTACCTGTCTTGTTAAACTTGTAAACCCATGAGTCTTAAAACTCATTACCCATTGACTGGTAAATTGCTATAATAGAAACCATCCATAAAGTGGTGCAAGGTTTGAATCAATTTATTATAAGCCATAAAGACTTACTTCTTTTGCATGTGGAACTATGGAAATGTGAATTAGAACCTCATTCTGGTACAGCTAACTGGTGAAATTCACAAAAGATATTAATAAAGAAGGATCAGCAAAAACTGCTGAGGCTGCTAATGAAGTTGAAAAACAAAATGACGAAATTCAAGACTAGACAAACACCCAGCAGGTAACATGTAATGTAGAGTTACATGCAGGTAGCCAAAATATAAATGACAAATATAAAATGAGAAACACTGAGTTTAAAAGAGGTATCTTTGAAAAAGGCTTAAGTAGAGTATTTCTTTTGACACATCTTTTTCATCTTCTACACTATGTGGGAAAGCAATAAAAGTTCTAACAGAATGTTAGGGTACAAAAAATATAGAATTTAAACCAAGGAATGTAATGTTAAAATAATATTAATGTTGTAAAGTACTAGCAAGACCTAATTTAGAATATTGTTTTAGAATACCTCTGTTTACCACAACACGGAAGAATGTTGCCGGTGTGGAATCCATCCGGACACAAGCAAACAAGGTATATTGAGAGCTCAATGAGGTATATTGTTGGGCTCAAAGAAAGAACTTAAAGCACTTATAGACTAAAAGAACTAAACATTTTTAGCTTTGAACTAAAGTAAACTGTGAAGGAACTGGATTAAATTATTCAAAATCCTCAAAGGTTGTGGTCCTTAACCCCAATCCTGGGGGACTGCTGTGTCTTTGGTTTCTGATGTAGCAATGTTCTTAAGCACAGGTTAATTATTTTCCGTTTTCTCCTGTAACCTGTGTCTTCTCATTTGTTTTCAGCTCTTATAAGGCTAACTGAAATTTGTAATTGATAATTAACCTTTGCCAATAATTCAGGGTTGTGAGCTACAATTTGACTGACTGGACTTGAGCAGTCACTGCCATGTCTATTTTTATTCTGTATATACTGTACAGTACATATATATGACATCATTATTATGGTGGTCAAGTTGGTAAAACCATTACTTCGTTGATTTTGAGATTACTCATGTAATCCATCAATTATTTTTAGAATCTTGTCTGTTGTGTTGATACAACTGAGTGCTGTACACTGTCCATTGCAGACAATCATAACAGGTAAATGTATTCTTATTCCTGATTCCACTATAAAATACTGTAAAGTGCTTAAGGTAACAAAAGTAAAACATATTGTACTGTATATTAAAATGTTTAGTTTTAATTTCTTCACTCAAATGTCTAAACAATGTATAAAAGTCTAAAACAACAATACCGAGCCCCTAAAGTTTTATTTGTTTGCCATGACTTCAGTAATGGGACAAAATATGTCAGTCGTGTTTAGGTAACATAATGTATCATTGACTCAATAGATAGCTGTCCTCCCATGCCACTGCACTATTACATATTATAGTGAGTTCCACAGAAATAATACAGACCTCTTTTCAAAGACTTCTATATTTCAAATAATATGATCTTAAAACAATTTCATTAAAAGTCAACTTTTAAGAATTTTAAACATCTGAGGGTTCAAAGATATTGATTCAGTTTAATCTGAGGCTCTGTGTTTATTCCCATGTTCAATATTGCATTGCATAATGTATTCTGTTTTACTACACGTTTATACTACACAGTCCATTTTTGGATCAATCTCTGCAACTTCCATATTCATTAAATTTTCTTTTTTTAAGAATTATTATTTTTCTAAATTATTATCAGCAACAGCAGTTAATTTAATCCTTAGTTGGTGGGCGCTTCAGTGTGGAGCTGCCAATCTGTGCTCGTGTAGGGAGAAGACAGATACACAGTGGACAGGTAGAATGCACAGAAGGAGGTGGGGAGACTAACTTTCCTGACATGCTTCCTGCTGTGACACTGCAGCATCTGAAGACAGCTCGTCACTTGATTGTTGACCCCTGACCCCCTACCTTATCCACTGCCTTTCAAAAGCTGCAAAATGAACCAGTGCTCTGCACCCAGGCCCCTCACTGTTAAATGCACTTGTCATGAATGACAGGCTGAATCTACCTACAATACATGGCAACAGACGTGCCCAATAAGGGTCAATATATATTAAAGCAATGATCTTCATCTTCAGAATTGCAGCACTTAAGGTCTGCTGCTGAAGTGCTTCTGAATCCTGAAATGTAATCCAGCCAGCAAATTAAATATCTCAATCATGAAATAGAGTGCAAGTTAAATAAAGACCAAGGATAAGTGTCACAGACAAAAAAAAAGTTTTTTTTTTCACCAGATTAAGAAAACCAAAACAACAGATAATTAACAAGTAGGAGACAATTTATTTGGTAATGTATTTGAAGATTGAAGCCATAATGGTAATTTAATGCCACTCTCTAAATAAAATTTCCTCTAAATTAAGGTTAAGTTTCATTGAACTTATATAGTTCATTCCATTTGGGAAAATATAAAATTACAATTGCCTTTATTCTACATTGACTGATTTCTTATCTACTTATCATTTTTACTGGTGTAAGCATTGGTGAATTGTATGGTATTGTGTTGTATTTATGAAACAGCATTTACCTGTGCCATGTACTGTACTGCACATTGTTCTACTTAATTAAGTTGTTCATTACCTGTATTGAAATGCTCTGCAAAGGAACAAGTAAAGGTTAATTCCATGCTGAAAAAAAGGTAGGAGAAACAAAATGGTTTGGCTGTTGATCTTTCTTAAAAAAAGAATGGGAAAAAGTAAGTTACATTCAAGACACACTGACACAGCTTCCCACATAAACATAATGAAATACTGCAAGTTTTTATTAAAATTGTGTAATAACTTTAGTGAAGTCAAATAGTGTTTAAATATCGTCATTCATTTTTAATTTCTATGTGCTTAGCATATAGCTCCATCCCATTCCATCCATTACAAAGTTTACATTGTTAGTTTGTATAAAGGAAAGAAATATTATAGGACAATAATATAAAATGTATTGAATTAAACTAGCATGCTGTATAATGTAAGTTCCCAACGTTTATATGAGGAAAGGACTCATAATGCACCACATTTGGACACATAAGCAGGACTGAACTAAGTCAGCAGATCACTTTGTAGTGAGGTTATGAGGGCTGTGAACTCATAACTGAAAGGCTGCATGGCCCAACTGCTTGGTGGCCTACTACTAATGCACCCTTAAGCAAGCTATTCAATCCACACTGCTTCAATGAAATGGATAAAAGCATCAGCTCAATACATTGATATGAATGCTTACAGGTTCTATATGCCAAGGGAATGTGGAAATGTATTGCTTTGCCTCTTCTAACATTAGCAAAACAGGCTTGAGGGAAACCAAGACATGACCCCTGCCACCTGGTGGTAAAGAGTATAATTGAGAGAGGGCAAAAACTTGATTTTAGATCTGTTAAAGTTAATTTTATTCGTTATGGGCTGCTAGGTCAGTGTGAGTCAATCTATTTGAACTAATTATTTTTTAATTTAATTTATTATGAGTGCTCCTACATATCGTTTACCAGGTTTTCACTCCTATCCTGAAAAGACATGAAAACACTTATACAGTAAATGGAAATCATTCTACTTATGTTAACAAAATAAATGAACAGTTCAGTTATCTGTGCCCTCGGTCCTTAACAACAAAAGTCTTGATTTATAGGCAGGTTTGGATAATCAATGAGCATAAGACAATTGTGTTAAAATCTTTTAATAAAGCCAGTAATTGGTCTAATTAAGAGATTCAGATCTCATCTGGAAGTAAAATTGGACGACCCTATATCATTTCTGAACATATGGGCTTGAGATCACTAAAATAGTTAAACAACAATAAGTGCAATATTTACATGCCCCAAACTAAAGAATGAGCAATGTGAAATACTTTCTTTATTTGTAACAAAACTAATGATTTTCTGTAGAACATGAATTGAAAAGGGCGATAAGGTATTACTGTATAATTAATTATGTATAATAAATGATATTAAATGTTAGATACTACTGACCTGAGAAAGACCAAACATATTATAGATACAGGTTAAGATATACATTTTTTTAATTCTGATACAGGTATTGCTTAATTGTTCCAGAGCCGTTGATCCTATTTCTTTTCATTCTGCTGTATTTTGTTTCCCCTGTGCTCCTGCCGAGTTACAGAAAGCTACATTGTCATATGTTCTGCCTGGATCTTTGTTTCTATACTAAGATCCTCCTAACCTCCATCCTAGAAATCGCCAGGGGTTCTCTCTCTGTGCAATATATTCAACTCCATTCTGGTTCCACATTTTCTCTACATATGGCTGTCAGTCTGCAAGAGAGCTCAACAGCCGGCGTCCCACTGTCCCAGCTACAGCACGTCTGCAAGTTTGGCACCAGGCCACAGTGGAACCTGAGCCAAGGTTAATCCTCCTTGGACAGTCCATCACAAATTGATCTCTCTAAATGATATGAAGCAGGGAAAGCAAACACAGCAGGTGAGACAGGAGCTTTGATGATCATTAAATGACACTTTTTTGTTCTTTTTTCACTTTCCACAAATTTCTGTTTAACACATATAGGCAAATTATATCATTATATCATTCTTTAGACATCTTCGTTCTGGCCCAAACATGCAAACAAAATAACAAACAAATGGAAAAACAGTATGTTGTTAAGGAAAGCATGGACGGCAAGGAACACAGTGTTTTTTGTGATAGGTTTTACAATTATTTCCCTAAATCTGTATAAGTATTACTATTCTTTCTATCATTTTCCCCATGTGACTATATACTGTACCAGAATGTTATTTGACTTACAGTACACTAAACGTCCTTAATAAGTGATTCTTGTTTATGTTTGCACCCTAAAGCCAAAGTTTTTCAATTGCTTTTCACAAGGGAATTCCTCTAATGGCCAACACAATCATCAAACCTCCTTGGAGAAAAGACATCAAAATTCTATCTAGCTTGGAGGTTCCAAAGTGGTTCTGTCAATTAATGTGCTCATTCAGTAGATTAGTCCTAGAGAGAGGAGACTGGGGTTCCAGAAAACATGGCCATACACAGATGGCCAGGCACATCTGGACTTTGGGTATTCTGGTTGGAAAAGGATTTCCTTGGATATCCTTGCTCAGAGGTACCATAGTCATGCCATTGGCACCACAGAGCTTGTGGTGTAAAAATGTAGTGGATGGACTGACAGTTCAACTTTCAGGGAAAGGGATTTTATCTTTTTATCTTTTCGCTATTTAGGGCATTACCACCATCTCACAATGCTTACATAAGGAAAGTAATTTACCTTTTCAAAATCTATTTATAGAGTTTACTTTTAGCAGCAGCCAGAAAGAAAATTATTCAGACACACATTTCTATCAATCATAAAAAACCCCATGTTATCAATAATAATTGACTGGAGTCACTTTGTAACAAAGTAAAAAAAAATCACATATTTATCACTGCAAGGCAAAGCTGTACAGTATGTGTTAATAGAGGCCTATCTAATAAGAGAGATGTTTTTTGAACAGTAAAGCCACAGCCTTAGTCACATATTGTCAAAATGAAATAAAGAATGTATGATAAAAACAATATATTATAATTTTCTTGGTTTTAGGAGAATAAAATATATTTTTTAATCTTACAGTGTATCTCATATATAGATTTTTTAATATCATATAACAAATTAATTTCAAATGATTTTGTATTTTTTGTTTTTTTTTCTTGTTCTTTGAAGAGAATCAGTTTGAAAATTATTTTCCCCAAATTAAGTGTTAAAATTAAAAAGTAATCTCTTACACAAACAACTTGTAAGTGGAACTAATTACTTTTTTCACAATAACTTTCTTACACTCTGTGGATGGACAAATGTTTATTTTACAACATGTTTTTAATTTAGATTTTTTAGGGCAAAAGGGACACTTGCTACCTTTTCTTTAATACACAGCTTATGCACATACAGACAAATGGGCACAGAATGAAAAGAGGAGTGATTGAATGACTCTTTTTGTACATATGTGAAAGTAATCTAACTGACATTTTTAAGTAAGAACTTACCAGCTTTGGGTTAGTTTTCTAAAACTGTGGTAAATTTAGAGGTAGAACACTTTCAACTTAATATTAAATAAGAACTTCACCAGGTTGCAACAATGAAAAGTGAGAAAGTGGGAAGTGTCATGAGAATATGTATAAATATTTATACACAAGGTGGCAGCAGTGTTATCACCCTGTACCCTAAGCTTGTCAAACCTCAGAAATTAAGCACGGCTGGACCTGGTCAGTAGTGGGAAGGGAGAACGTCAAGAAAATTCAAGTTACTGGACCTGTAAGTGACATTCTTCCCCCTTACCCAGAAGCTCCAAGCCAATGGCACTATATAGTGACTGGAGACTATATAATTGATTTTACACCATTTGCAACTTGTATGTTAACCATGGTGTCCCACTAAATTCTTCTCTGGGTTTATAATATCTAGCCTTCATATAGTTCCCCTTTAGTTTATTATTTATACACCTTTAACATTAAAAGAGAGATATATTGAAATAATTGCATGTTGAGGCCCCATAAAGTGTATTCTAAATGCGTTAAAAGATTTTCTGAAATATACTTCTCCTATATTTAGCAAACAAATGAGTAACTAATGACTTAAGAAGGCTCCACGGTCGAAATGTTGTGTTTTCTTTCTTCTCTTTTCAGCATGGAATAAACCTATTACTTGTTCCTTTGCAGCCTACGCATGCTGACGCAGCTACCCACCTGAACTACTGCAATGTGTAATGATCAATAATTTATATTGTTATTTTTTGTATAAATTGAAATGTATTTTCCTTCGACTACAACATTGGTATATCAATAAAAAGAGAAAACCAAGAAAATCACAGTTATTTTTGAAATTATTTTCATAATGTAAAATTCAGAAACAGGCCAAATGTTCCATATATAAATGTACTCCAGATGCATATTAAAAATATTCATGTAGCTTGTTATAATGTAATTTTCTCCTTCTCATTAGTTTCAAACTGCTTGAGACCATGTCTTTTATTTAGCTTTACATAACAAATGTAGCTTGTACTTTTTTTTTTTGCTGTATTTTAGGGTTATTTTCTAATCAGTCTAAATATTAAGACTGGATCAAATCAATTGGTGAAAAGACACCAAAAATTCCCAAAACTATATAGACATAAAAACAGTGAGATGGAAAATAAAAGCACTGTGATGGTATAAAACAAAGTGAAACATCACAAAAATGCAATATGTTTAAGTCACAGAGTAGAGAGGTTGGGTTGGACACCAGGTGTCAAGGGTGTGTGTGGATGTGAATTCCCTTGATGACACATTAGTGATAATTGTGTCTCATGCTCTGATCAATTACTCTCTTAACATTAGAACTGGGCAATTGCACTACCAAACCATTCAGGGGTAATGCGTGAGGCTGCAGACAAGTTTGACTGGCCCTGATATTGTGACTAAAGCCTGAGAGCAGGAAAATATAGAACAAAACTGTCACGACCACCAGCCAGCAGAGATCAACCCACAAGAGAACTAATCAGCACCAGCAGCGGGTTAATAATAACAAGCGCCGCCGCACGTTTCAATCCGTCAGCACAAGCTCTACTGTGCGGCACTCAGCGCTATTAAAACCATCCAAACCCGCTTCCTGCTGCTCTGTATTGAGTCTTCTCTTAGAGAGCTCTACACCGCCTTTGTTTGAACCTCGCTTTCTATACTTTTCCCAGTTTCTGAAATACTCTTTTGCCCCTCCACCTCCACCTCGCCTTCTGATTTGGATTATACACCTCTCTTCGCATCTCCTGGATTTCGAACTTCCTTTCACCTTTCGACCACGATCTCGCCTGACGATATTATCCGCATCCCTCTTCATTGGGGATTCCTTACAAAAACATCAGCTGACATACACACCCACTCACCCCCCACCCCCCAGTGGAAGAGTCAAGAGCCTTTTGTTTAAAAGGCATTAAAAGCCCCAGTCAGTAGATAAAGGACACCATTGGAAAAAATAAGGTATGTAGGAGAGATTGCAGCAGTTGGACCCAAGAGAGGACTCAGACACCAGGAGCTAGTAGCAGCAGAGGAAGAACTCAACATTGCTTTCTCCCACACTACCTAAAACTGAGCTCGGAGATAAACAGGGTATAGGACTCCAGGACTGAGGAGGAAGTGTAAAACATACATTCACTGTCTACTCTCTATGGTGTAAGGAGGAGCGACGGGTCACTGACCAGAACTGGGTTCAGAAAATAGTACTGAAATACTGAAATAGTATTTCCTTTTGACGTTTTGGTAAATGGGGTTTTAGATTACTCTAATCGGTAAGCTGTGTAATGTGATCTGTGTATTGTGTTAGTGGCCATGGGAAGCCTGTGTTACATGGCTTTTTATGTGAAGGGAAGACTGTTTGCTGTAAATAAATGGGATATTATGTATAGTACTGTGACTGTCTTGTTTGATCTGTGGATGCACTGGTGATTCTGGTAAATGAAAAGAACCTGTGGCAAGGCAATAAGGGGCCTGGCACCCTTTATATTTGCTAGGTGGCACAGTCGTAAACATAATAAGAAGAATTCTTGTTTGAGGGGTCACCCCTATCCCCTATCCGTGACATTTACTTTATCCATCTCCTGGAGGAGTTTATTGCAATGCACTGACTCTCCAATCCAATTCCTCTCATAAAAAGTACAGTACTTCACTAATTCTTCGTGTTAGATTATAAATTACTGAGAACCTTAATACAAGACATGGACTCATTTAAACACTATGATAATAACACAACCAGATTCTAAGCTGGTCTCCTCTCCTGTTTCCCTCGGGTAAGAAGAAAATGAAAGGGTCTGACCCTCTGGAATTGCTTAAACTCAATTTCAACTGTCTACAGGTCAGCAAATGAAGCTTGTGAAAATGGAGATGGCAGCAAATTGTGGGAAAAAGTGAGAATTTATGCACATAAATGACAACTTTATAGCAGTCGGTCTCCAGAGTTGATAATGTTTTGAGTGAGCAACGGGCAGAAAGGTAGATACTGAACTACATATGATGAATGAAGTTGAAAGAGATCGAGACAATAAACATCAGATAGTGTGTTTACCAGGGGGATCAGAACATTATAATCAAGTCTAATTCCTAAATAAAGTAATCCCTAAGTGGTATCCAAATCTGATAGATTTATGCATCAAAACCATAGACAGTAGAGGATATATGTGACAGTTCTTCTGAAACCTAAATCCTTGTTTATTCTCAAGATCATCTGGTAATCTAAATCTTTGTTTATTCTCATGATTGTCTTGAAAACATAAAGACAACTCTTTTTAAAAGAAACCAGGCAAGTGTAGACATTTTTACTCAATGAAGGGATCTGCGTTGCACTTCTACCTGGATTTGAGTCCAGTAACAGCCAAGCAGAAACATTCCTTTGCAGGAGATCATCAACAAAGGTGTGATCCAGTCCTTCTTGATATATGCTTAAGGTCCTAAATGTTTTGCCAAATGACCTTCACATTTTAGAAGACATAGTCACAGGTTTCATTAAGGATTACAGTATTTGCCTAACACCTTAACAAATCTATAAGAAATGTAATTTAATTTTAAGGAAAATTACTGTATTGGAAACTGAGTTGGTTTCTCTAGATTAAGCTCATCATGGCTAATTAAATTCCCTACTGAGACATTGTGGTAAATTTCTTATACAAACTCTAGTTCAGTGCTCAATGCTTATTATTCCAATGGCTGTCAATACAGCCACTTACTGTACTAGCTTTGAAGTTCTGTGAAGTGATTGACTAGAACAGTAGAACATCTTCCAGATCAGCATAAGGGAAAGTATTGACAGATGGATGCAGACAAACTCCATAATTCACATTTCACTGGAATAATATGTTTGAGACATCTCTCATGATTTTAGTGCTTTGTCAGGGTATAAAAGTTATTAGTTGCACTGCTGCCATTAAACTTTGCAGCAGAGAGAAAGACCATTAGACAAGACAAGAAAGCAACAAAAAAAAACTGAGATAAAACCTTACTAAAGGGCAGTGTTAGTTTTAATGCAATTCTGCTGTAAAAAAGAAAAATAAATTTAAATGTCAGAGACTGTCTTTGCACAATACAAGTGTTTGCTATGTTGTTCTGAAAAAGGACCTTGTGAACCCCCGAGTAATTAATCTACTACTGTAGGTTAATTAGTAGGCAACTCACCAACAATTATGCCCCATGAATTCTCTTTTAAGAATATTTAAAAATCTTTTTTGTTACTACTACTAAAAGAAGACCAAAAAAAGAGCTGCACATCATACATTGATACTACAATTGGTGGGCTTTGTTTTTTGTGGGGGTCAAACTTTCTGTGAAAAAAAGATTAATCTGATTAAGGAAACGCAGTTTCTAATCGGGTTGATGGGAAAGTGCAGTTTCTGAGACAAGAGTCAGCGATAGGTGAATTATTGTGAAGTGATGGACTACTGTAGAACAGGAGCAATCAAAGAGATAGCTCTTGCATCTCCAAATTACTGTTGCTTTTTGATTCATCAACAAGGCCAGAGTGGGTTGCTGATGTGCAGCTACTGCTGTACAGAACAAAGCACTCAGAATTATGTGTTGGAATTAAATCTTTGTGGGAGAATGGAGATCAGCAGAGTTCGCCTTTCTTCCACTCACTGAAATTAAAGGACATTTATTTTCAGTGCCAACACACTGAAAACTTTTTTGATTCCAGAGGAAAACAAAATCACAAAATAAAGTGCATTTATATTGTCTGATTATATTTTTGCTGTTGCATTAAAGGAAGGTTTATTTTTAATGAATTAAGAATAGTTCTATTTATACCAGGTTTTGTATTTTCTTTTCAGTTTTGCCTACTTATTTCTACTCCATTAAGAAATTATCTTGAACTGAAAGCATTTTAAAATATACATTTCATGCTTTGATATAAGATATACTGTACATCTAGACACTGATACATCCATTTTTGTATTTGTGACAAGATTATCACTAAAATCTTAAAATATAACAATCTCAAATTAAATAGAAAAAAATATTTACCACCATCTTAGTGTGAATTGCATCTTTCTTTTTGTGATATTGTGAATTAAGACTTCATAGCATGTAATATAATTAAAAATCTGTTTCTCAGTTCAATGGTCCCTCAACTTAAAACAAATAGTTAAAGCACTGCAGGCACTTTATTCTGGATCATTGTTGAACCAATATAACCATTTATATGTTTTATGAAAAAGGTCACAAACCCTGGTCCTGGAGAGTTCCATTTATTCTTATACATAGGTCACATTAAATCTCTTGTTATTTAAAGATTAGGATCACTTTTTTTACAGCAACTGATCAACAAAGCAAGTAATGTTCCAATATGGAGAACGCCAATTTTTGTGGGCTAGGTGATGTTTTGATTTTCATTTTAAATGATTTCTAAATTATTTAACTGAATATACTACCTATATAATTAATCATAGTTACATTTTTCCAGGCCTTTAGAATTTGATGATTTAAAGGCTGTCAATAAAGCTTGCTGGACGAGAGCTCTCTATGACTAGGGTCAAAGATCCCTATCTTATGTTTTTCTATGCACAGCACTGAGAGAATGATTCAGTGATTGAATTTATGTAGCTGTGCCAAATATAGATAATAACTATTTGTTTTGTGGAAGTGCACAAATTGGCACACAAATGTGTGCACAGCACTAAACTAATTTCTGATCTTCCTGTGCAAATACTATATGTGTGTGTGTGCCAATTGATGTAATTAGGTTTTCAAAATTAATGGTCCACTTAAAAATTATCTTGGCTCTGAGGTGTGCAGGTACCAGCTCATGATGGAACCCCAAAGAAAAACCAACCTGGGCTTAAGCTGTTTTGCTATTTCAAGCTCAGAAATCGCAACAAGTTGTAGGAGGTACTGTATAACCACAGCATTCAGTCTTTTTCTTACTGCCAGACCCCGTGAGGACTTCCTCAAATTCAAATTACTTTTGAATTGTTAGAACAAAATAAAAATCTCTAATCATTCCAGAAATAAAAACAATTCAGAAAGGTCAAATTAGCAAAAATTATTAGTTAAGTCTGGGGTTTAATTACACAACTGAGATTTCAATTAACAAAAAGAAAAAAAAACACAACACAGAGGTCTACAGTGAAAAGTCAAGAGAATGAAGGAAAAGACACAGAGTTTCATTGTGTTATTATCTTGCTTTTAAAGGGTTTTGTATTATGTTGGCTGACAGGTTAAAATCTAAAATAAAAAATACTGAAAAATGACTTTAAATTAGCTCCCACTCACCCAGTCCATAACATTATACGAAGGACTGGCAATATACATACAGTACAGTATACTAATAAAAACAGTCCAACAATAAGTAGGCTTTAGTGAATCGCAAAAGGACTAAGGTAAAACTAAATCAAATTTAATTTGACACTTTCTTTTGAGATCAGCTTCTCAGCTTCAGTTTTTAAATAACCCCATGTATAATACCATGCTATTGCTATATACTGTAGCACACAATGCAGAAGGTGATACTAGACGTCCTCAATGGAATTTTGCAAAGGTTCTCTTTCAGTTTCATTTTTATCTTGTCTTAGGGCCTACTATGCATACAGTATGTGTCATTCCAATGCAGGCTTACTTAATGATGTAACTTCAATTAGACTAGTGGTTTAGGTGGGTAGCTGCATCAGCATGCGTAACCTGCAAAGGAACAAGTAATAGGTTTATTCCATGCTGAAAAGAGAAGAGAAAAAACAATGTTTCGGCTGTGGAGCCTTTTTCAGGTGTGAGAAGGCCTGAAGAAGACTCACACCTGAAGAAGGGTCCACAGCCGAAACATTTTGTTTTCTCTCTTCTCTTTTCAGCATAGAATAAGCCCATTACTTGTTCCTGTTCAATAAGACTAGTCCAAGGTAATAATTTCTAAAATGGTTTAGTTCCCGGATCTCTGGCCATTGTAAATGCCTCAATTAACAAAATAAGATAAAGGGACAGTTTGTGCAAATACCATCCAGGCTGTTTACCTATGGTACAGTATGTTTACCTACAGGACAGAATATCTTTCACGGGAAACTTCAGGATTTGGAAAACCTACTGACTTGCAATATGAAACATGCTTATTTCATTTTTGCTTTTTCATTTTTCTGTCTGTTTTTGGTGATTGACTTACATAATTTGGGTTTTAGAAACCCACCCATGCTTTAGGCATTTGTCAGAAAACAAAAGTAACTATGGGAGGTAAGATTCCCTAATAGTGAAAAAGTGCATTAACTGGGTGGCTCAGGGAAGATTCCTTTGACAACTTTTCTTCTTCACCAGGAATAAGTGTAATATTTCCTCATGTAAGTAAATTTTGTGCAAATTTTAAAAATTGTGTATAAAGAAAAGAAGTTGTTTTAATTTTGACATTAGCTTCTTCCATCTCTTTCAAACTTAGAGAAAAAAACTGATATTATGAAGGATGAAGTACCCTAAAGGGGTAAATGTATATTTTTTACCCAGACATTTTGCAAACATAGTAAATATTTTCAATAAAATATACCAAAGATTGTTATATCTTATTTAAAGATGCATTCATTTATAATAGTGTATGTATATATTAAAAAGTTAGTACCTTGTAGACAAGTGTGGATGACAAAGAAAAAATAAACATACTGCATTTTGATCCTGTTTTATTTTATTTATCACAGCATTTCATAACACATAAAGTGCTACAATTAATTGGAGGTGTTTCTCACACAATTTTTCCAGCATTGGAGTACATTCTCCCAAATTTGTCGAAGACGTGGACTGTTGTAAAGACTGTTTTGAATGGCTGAAATGACAGAAAAAAAAGAAAACTAAGTTTAATATTTTAATAAGCATAGAATGTAATGTTTTCATAAAAGGTAAAGAGCTTAGCATTATAAATGTTTACTACAGCTCACCTGCTGAACAATTCTCAGTGTTTTTGCCATGCTTATGCCATTTATTTTGTTTTTCCACGGTTCTGCATCATGTGGATCAACAATGTGTTACCATACTGTACCAATTTAGCACTTGACTTTGCTTTTACTACCATAAGCAATGCTACATTTTTCATAAGGGTGAACAAGATTCATACTCTGTGCAACACTTAATTGAAAACATAAAAACTCAGTGGTGATTCATATGCATTAAACCAAAACAAATGAACAAAACAATAAAATTGAAGGCCTTAGCAAAATGTAGGCAGTTATACAAGTACCTTTTTTAAAACACAATTACATTTATTAGTGAAAATTGGACACTCAATCAGACTAGAAACTGCAAACAATTGAACCTGACTATGATTAATAGCTCTCTCTCATGATTTAAGTCCACTAAAGAGCTGATAGCAAAAAAAAGGAAAAACAACATTTTTGAATAACATGTCCAGACATTAAATTTTATGTTTGTATTTTTAGATTTTTTCTTTTTTTACCTGAATTGAAAACAATAAAATAGATACATATAAAAAAGTAATTACATTTTGTCAGTTATAAAATCATGGTATCATTCACAGTGATTCTTAAGCAATTGTTTTAAATGTTCCAATTAAATGGAAATTTACAATTAGATGGACATAGCACTAGCACAGTAATTTAGCAGGTATGGGCCTCAATTCTATTTTAAATATGACCAGGAATTTACTGCGGCTATTAAAAGTATTCACACCCTTGGACTTTTTCTCATTTTATTGTGTTACTATATGGAATCATAATGTATTTAACTGGGATTTTTTGCCAAAATAGAAATCTGTTTAAGTGAAAACGGAAATCTTCAGCTCCTGCAAAAATAAATTATAAATAGCAAACAGAAAACAATTGATTGCATTCTGTAAATATTCACCACCCTTTTCTATGAAACACCTAAAGAGGCTCTGGTGCAACCAATTGTCCTTAGAAGTCACGGAATGGCATCATAATGTGTGCAATTAAGTTGATAACTACAGCTCTCAACAAAAACTGCATCATGAAGACAAAGGAACATTCAAAGCAAATCCAAGATACGGTTATTGAAAAGTACCAATCAGAGAAAGGGTATGAGAAAATTTCCTCGGCATTGAATATGCCCAAAGCACGATAAACACCCGGGCAATACACCTGGACATCAACACCTCTCTACGCAGGTGGATTATGGATTTCCTGACTAGCAGACCACAGACTGTGAGGGTAAATGGAAAGCTTTCTTCCACGCTGACCATCAATATACTTCATGTGCCCCTCAGAGCTGTGTTCTTAACCCCCAGCTGTTGTCCTTGTTCACCCACAATTGTGTGGCCAGACACAGCTCCAATTCCACCTATAAATATGCTGATGACACTACCATCATCATTATCAACTGTCCTTACCACATTTTACATGGGGGAATATTGAGAGTGTAATGTATTACAGTGTGGTTTGGCAGCAGCTCGTTGTCTGATTGGAAGGCGTTACAGGGGGTGATCAGGTCAGCCCAGTCTATGATTGGAGTACAGCTCCCCTCTATTTCAGACATTTTTACAACTTGCTGTGTTAGAAAGGCTGGACGTATTCCTAAGGATACCAGTCATCCTGGTTTCTCACTTTTCTCTTCCCATTTCCCCCTGGTATGTGTTATAGGAGCATAAAGGCACAAACCTCCAGATTCAGAGACATTTCTTCCCACAAGCTGTCAGATTACTGAACTCTACCTCTACCACTGGCTCTCACAGATGTTTTTATTTCTAAGATGTACAGCATGTTATTTAACTTGTTGTTGGTGTTGCCACTGTTCTGTGTTTATATTTTAATTACTGTTTTTGTATTGGAGCATACATGCAAATAAGCATTTCATTGCACTTGTGCATATGACAATAAACTGAACTGAAAGATCTGTGCAGAACAGTGTATCCTCAAAAACTGAGTATCTAGGCAAGAAGGAGACCAGTCAAGGAAGTCACCACTATGACAACTCTAAAGGAATTCCAGTCTTCCATGGCTGAGATTGGAGAAACTGTGCATACAGCAGAAATTGCACGGGTGCTTCACAAACCTTCACACACAAACAAAAGACATTGACATAGATTATGTGATGACTCACATTAGACCTTAACTACAGTTTTTCAGAAGGCATGTGGAAACAGATTTTACAATCTGATGAGACAAAAACTGATCTTTTTGGCCTCAACGCTAAGCACTATATTTGGGGCAAGTGTAACAATGCACAGTATCCTGAGAACACCATCCCTTGCTGTAATGCATGGTGGTGCCTGTATCATGCTAGATGGGCATGCTTCACTGCATCATGGCCTGGAAGACATGTGAAGAAAGAACGCAAAATGGATGCAGCAAAGTCCAGAGAAATCCTGAAAGATAACCTGCTGCAGTCTACATCAGACCTGGGACTTGGGAGAACATTTTAGATTTGTACATTTTTCATCTTCCAGCAAGATGCTCTAGTCCTTTTTCTCCTCTCCACCAGCTGTAAGCAGAACTCACCCTATTATCATCACCCACAATTAGATCTCATTACCTAATAAATATAAACTTTTCAGCCAAATGAGTGAATGTCAATAAAGCAAACTAATTCAAATTACACCTCTACTCCATATTAATTAGGGTATGGAACTAAATGAAACATCATAAACAATTCAATATCATTATCAGATAGCTTTAAGACACTGTAAATATATTACAATCCAATGTGATCGGTTGTGACTAATTTTGTATTGCCTTTATGTTACACTGACCTTTGAAATTCAAGGGGAATACCTTGATTGAATCCCCAAATCCATCTCCATTGAGAGAAACTGTTGAAAAAACAAGGAACTTCGAGGTAGCCTACTTGATCAAAAGCAGGGTTTGAATCACACTGTGAATCTTGACAGCAAAATTGTATAAAGCGGACCGAGAACCTAGAAAGAATGGTACTGTATCTTTTTGTCACAAACCTAAATGTACCAAATAATTTTAAGATTTAAATTAATATAAATATTTATTAAAATATTTGGTACTGACTGAACTTGATGGATTACTGACTGAACTTGATGGATCATTAAATTGTTTAAATCTTTAAACAAGTGAAACATCATTTCATTTCAACTGTCAAACACAAACATTCCATCTTACGGCAGAGCCCTATAAACAAAAACTGCTATTTAACATTTATAATAAGTCAAATAATATATGGTAGTGTTTACAATTAAGGTATTACTTTTTAGAGAGTTCTGCCCTCTCATCATTGAGCTCTTTGCAGCTCATGTATTTTGCTTTTGAAGAGATGTTTTGTAGATTTGATTGTCTTTCAACGGTTTATCACAGAGGACTGGACAGTCAAGGTCAAAATTTACCCACACAAACCAAATAGCCTTCATTGTAGAAATGCTGAGATGTGACTTTATAGAATGTTTTTATGATTTGAAAAAATCATCCAGCAGTGGTTTTCATGCTAGATAGATACAATATCTCTACTTTGCCATATTTAAGTATTCTATTGCTTTTTTGTCAGTTTCCTAAAAAACATTGTGCCATCTTTCAGAAACCAATTAATTGTTTTACATTTATCCTGATGATTCTCTTCTAAATATGGGTGTGAATCCTTGTTTGGCAAGTGGCACAGCTACTTTATATGTTATTCCACTCTGGCTCAATCCTCAACAGGGCTCAGTCAAGCTTTTTTGTGCACTCAAAGGCCAATTACTATTGATCCAGATAGAATTCCCCTTCACCAACTTCCATGTCCTTACTAAAAGACTCCAAGAGTAACGTTGTGCTAGTCATGACAAACCTTTCCTCTCTGAGCCTCTCTGTTATGGAAGATTAATTGTTATCAATTGTCAGAATATTTCAGTGCAATTAGAAAACACAACTTCCTGCATAATCTTCATACAAAAATAATAAGCTTTGCTGCTTGTTAATTCTGTCTCAATAGAATGTCATGATAATCACACATGAAATGAAAGTGTCCGTATTACTACAGTATTACAGGAAGCAGAGGCCTATACAGAACCCTTCCAATAATATTCATTATTCTATTACATGTGATTAATTGGCCACCATGAAGATACTCCCTTTCAGTGCCACTGGAGCACAATGCCATGTAATGTTAGTAAATAATGCTCATTCTAAACATATCGAGATTCAGAATATTTCTGTCAATCCTTGTATGTTACAGGTTACAGTATAGTTTTTGAATTATGTTTTCTAAATAATGATTGCCACAATGTTCCTATTTATAATTTGCATAATGTGGAATGTGACAATATTCTCTTTTGTTAATTCAAATGGTACTTTGTATTATGTATTATATATTATGGCATATATATTGAAAGGTATTAATATATTAGGCAATATTGTTTATAAAGTAATTATTGCATTTAAAACACAAAAAATATCTTGTTTAAATGCATTTTTTTTCTGTAGGGATAATAGGCTTCCATACTTTATACTTATACACTATACATTATGGCCAGCAGCCATATCACCCTGCAACTCACAACTGGCAACCCACTGAAGCTAAGCAGGTGTGAGCCTGGTCAGTACCTGGATGGGAGACAGATGAGATGTAAAATTGAGGTCCTGACTCTCTGTGGTCATTAAAAAATCCCAGGGTGTTTCTTGTAAAGAGTAGGGGTGTAACCCCGGCGTCCTGGCCAAATTTCCCATTGGCCCTTACCAATCATGGCCTCCTAATAATCCCCATCTATGAATTGGCTTCATTACTCTGCTCTCCTCCCCAATGATATCTGATTTGTGGTGAGCGTTCTGGCACACTATGGGTGCTGTCGCATCATCCAGGTGGATGCTGCACATTGGTGGTGGTGGAGGGGAGTCCCCATTACCTGTAAAGCACTTTGAGTGCACTTAAGACTGATATAAATGTAAGCCTTCCTCTATGTGTTGGTTTTTCCTTATTGTAGGTAAATTAGATTAGCTGAAGCTTCCAAACACAAACAAACATATCTACAGCTACAGTATATACACTCTCTTTTTTTTCTTTTCCTTACCCAGCCATCATACTGTAGCTGATAATATCAATTTCACTTTATTTCTCTCAAATATTTGATTTTGTTACTTCATATCAAATACTACTAATGAACAGATAACTGACTTTGGAAAACCTTCTGAAAACAGATTATATAGAACCAGATATTACTTTATGTACAAAATAAACTATTTACAAAATAAATAGTTCATATCCCAGAAACTAAGCAAGTGTGGGTCTGGTTAGCAGGGAGAATGGAGACCTGTAAGTAGAATCAAGTGGTGCTGAAAGTGGTGTTGGTGGACCTGCAGATGGTATGCTTCCCTCTAATCCAAAGTTTCAAATCAATGTCTCTGTATGGTGACACAGTTCTGCAAGAGGTGCTGCTATTTGAATGAAATATTAAATCAAGGTCCTGATCCCATGGCACTGTTTGGTAATTGTGAAGAGGTACAGTATTAACCCAATATCTTGGCTAAATTCTAATGTGAGTCCTCTCCTACTGAGCATTTTGGGATCCTTTAAGATGAAATGTTCCACGAAAATGCAAGCATTACTATTACTATTTGAAAATAAAACTCAAGACAGTAAAAACAATTCTTATAATCAGTGTAAGTTGTTCATTAGAAGAAACAGTCAACTCATCTTTAGGTATAAGGTATTGAAGACTGAAGCCAAATTCTTTACTAACTGGTTAAGACCAATCATTTCATCCAAACAACATCTGCACCTGATACAAGACACTTCACAAAGTGAACCTGTTTTAAAAAATGTTAATGTTAAAATCTGAAGAAATCTAAGGATAAAATAGATAGGTCACAGTAAGTTTAAGCAAATACGGAATAAAAAATACTACAAAAAATATACTTTGTATATATAGGTGAATAGGTCTTTAACTGTTGTACAATTTATTTGGCTGATTATCCTAACAATGTCAATGATGACAGCTTATTCTATGTTATATTTTAACAGTGTCACTAGTGTATCCTGTTTGCAACATTTTATACTGTACTGTAACAACAAAAGCAGACAAATACATTTTTCTGGAAAATATGACACAAAACTCTTGCTTTGCACAGCTGATCTTTGAAAATGCCTAGCAGACTATCAGACCTGAAATCTGATTGGGATATGTAGTACCACTGAGACCAGAATGCTTTCGGAACTGCTTATTGGTTTTTTCTCAAGACCTTTTTTCCTATCCACAACATAACCACAACTCTAACCTTTGATAGTTTCATTGGAGATGTAGCTGGTGGAACTGACTGGGCCTCTTAATCATAGCTGTAGTACATTTTTACAAGGCCCAGTCAGCCTGTTAATGATGAATGCATGAGGCACAACAGTAATCGTGACCTCCTTTTTGCACTGCTGCAAAAAAATCTAGATATTTTTAGTTGGACTGGATTCAGGTTTTATAACTGGCCTAGTTGCCATAGAAACCAAGGGCCTTGTGGCACTCCCTAGGTGTGGGCAGTAATATTATGACCACCCGGGAGAATGATTTTGTCTAAAATGTATAACCTTTACAAGGCTGGTAATTATATGTCAAGACCATACAGCTTGTTGATGATGTTGCCAGGAACAAAGTAGAATCAGAAGTTAAGTAAGCATGGAAAGAGTTTTTTTCAAGACAAAAAAAAATGTAGTTAAGGAAGGACAAACTAATGTCATAGACTGGGGCATAACGATCTTCTGCTCCTAGGCCTGAATGCTATCCCTCTGTCAGTCAGTGTCCAGAACTCTGACAATCATAGTTCTGCAGATGCCCTGTGAGGGGGTTTGCCCGTCCTTGTAATCACTGCTCTTTCCTTACATTGAAATGGCACAAAAAAAAAAACATGCCGTGCAAATTTGAAAATAAACCGTACTTGCATCTTCAGACAGTACTAACATTCTGAATCCATATGATGGATTTTGAGAGATTTTTAGTTCTTGTTTAACTCAAATTTGACATTAGACATTTGTTTACATTGATATATTTCCTAAAACCAAGATGGAAAAATGTAATTGCAACAGTATTAATAACACGAGAAAAGTTTTTAATGAGGAGGAGGCCATTCAGTCCATCTGGCCAATTTAGTTAGTAGCTAATTGATCCAAAGATCTTATTGGGCCATTCCTTGAAAGAAAACAATATGTTACCTTTTACAATATGGCTAGGTAGCATGCAAGTTATTACTTTCAGGGAAGTTTGTATATTAATAAAAATAATAGTTCATAAAATCAAGGCTGTTACATAACAAATATGAGCTTCTAATGATCTGGATGCTTGGAAAAGTCTTCACTCTTATGGGAAAAGGCACCATCCTATTTAATCACACAGACAGATTCAATTAGGTCTATATTAATTCATTGGATATATACCATATTTATGGGAATATATAAGGGAATCTTATGTAACTCCCCCGGCTGAGAGCTGAGGAAATGACAGACCAGCCATAAGGTCCAGGCTCACAAGACCCTCCTCGTTTAGAAGGAATAAACTGCTGGAAGAGAAAATGGGGGAGGGGGTTGGGGGGGAGGTAAAAGGGGGTGCAACAAAAGAGATGCACTATGGGTGCTCAGGAGGCGAGATATTTACATACAAAAGGGCAGAAGTGGTATGATTAAAATTCAACCCACACAAACTTTTGTTTACAAACTCCATATGGGAAAAAGTGATAACATAAATGAAAATGAAAAACTTTGTGGTTACATAAAACAGACTCTGATTTGTTTATATAAACATATAATTGACATTTAATACTTATTCAATTAATGTATTATTAAGAAGACTCATTCAAAGTAACTTGAACTGTTCAACCCAATTGTCTGAACAAGTGTTGTGAGTATATATGGAACAAAAACAAATTTAAAGGCAGGATGTGTGACAAGCTCCATGTTTGAATTTTGACAGATGTACATGTAAGCAGAATGCTTTTGCAATAAGAAATATAACTGCTTTTCTCAATGAAATAAGACATTTAATCCTGCAATTTTTCAGTTTCCGATGATTCAGTAAAAAAGAAAAGAAAAAAGATTGATTTATTTGCTTCTGTGTTCTTTAGGATGAAGTTTTTTCACAACTGAAACCAATTAGTGGGGCCGGCACTTGTAGTACAGAATGTAGGTCAACATCAAGTAATAAAAAAGTATTGACTTTTCTCTGACTGTAAGCAGCATGAAAGGGGTGCCGCGGCCTTGTCGTACATGAAAAGAGCTCCATTAATTTCACTTATTTCGAGAAGGGCCCTGTCAAGTCCTAATGCTTCCAATGCACTTTTCGCGTTGAGGCACCCTGACACGAACCCTGGCCCCAGCAAAATGAGTTTACATTATTTTAGCAACTGAAAGAAGTTGGCACTGTAATTTTTAATTCCCCAAGCCACATCCTGATGCCTTTAAGGACTTCTCCCTGTGAAAGAAGAGAAGACCTTTTTTATGTGGCTAATCCACTATAACAGCACCATTTCTATTTTTTTTTAGTTGATGACAAACCAATTTAGTTGTGTGTCCTCACAATAAAAAAATTGCAACTATAAGAAAAAAAAGCAACACAGTTGAAACCCATATTCTGTAATAAACCCCCCAAAAAATCCATTGTTCTCTTTGTGCAATTTTACATACAGTACATGTACAGTACAGTACAAGGACAACAGCGAATTGTATTCTTGTAAGAAGAATCGTATACCTGAATAGTAGACCAAATATTTATCAGAGTGCAACAGGAAATCCCACCTGTCATATTATTAAGTTAAGATTTGAAAGGCAGTTTTTATTTTTCGCTTACTCAGGTAATTTATTACAGTGAAAAATTTAACCATGATTTTGAAGTGGAACTATTACATTAAAACAGACCAGTCATAAGAAATATAAAGCCATGCATCCAGTTCCCTTTTCTTTTACGACCACACCCATTCCACATATTATATCATTTTCACTACCCTTTTTTAATTAATTTAGTTATATAAAGATGAGATACTATATACTGTATACTGTGTATATAGAGCAGCAAAATAAAGTTATAACTGTATCAAATTCATGAAGTTGTTATCAAGAAAAAGACTAAATATTTTTGGCATGCATTTTCTTTTAACCAATTCTCAGTCCTGCTTCTGGACTGCCCTTGTGTCCTTTGTTTTTTCTTGGTCATTCAAACTCAGCTCAGGCTCTTAAATAGTATTTTAAAATCAGTTTGAATTCTATTACAGTATCTTATAAAATCAGTTTGAATTTTTCAATGGTAGAAAGAGGTTAGAAATTAGCATGAAGTTTGCTCCAGATTCAGCTTTCCTCTTAGGTTTGTTTATGTTTTCAATGAATGGGTTGAATTTAACCAATGCGCTCAAGAAAAAAAAAATAATTAAAAGAATGTTTTATTCTGACTTAAGATGCATATATTTTCTTGACAAGCAGTAAGGGTTTTTAAAAAGATTTAAATTTGAAACAAAGAATTGTTGACTGTATTTCTTGGAATGGCTTACTCACTCATTGAGTATTTCTGTGTAAATTGTAAGTTGGGTAGGTAAAATATTCAAAGAACTGGAAAAACATTCCCTTCTGATTCTGTCTTGGCCTGATATTTTGTCTTGGAATAAGCAGACATATTCCTGGGACAAAATGAATCTCCTGCTATAACAATGAGGAAAGGACATGCCAGGAAATCCTGACAAATATGAAGATCAGTACAATCAAGTTAGAAAAATGTTGCTCCTTCACTCAACCATGCCTATATCAGTCATATTGAATTATCACAGAGGACAAATACAGTTCTCTCACATTATACCACAACCTAGGAAGTCTATCATGAACCATACTGTAGCTCACCTGAGAATATCACTGTATGTGTCATTGCAAGAATATAGTCAATCAATTAGAACATTAAAATCAGTGTAAAATCAAGTACTTCTTACATACATTGAGAACCCAGACACTGCAAACATGGTTTGTTAAATTTAATGAACAATTTTGATCTGATAATAATTTAATACTTACAATTTTTGTGGCTTCCAATGTAAGGCAAGTAATATAATGTGAATGCAACTCGCAGGACATACCTCATATCTCATCCTGAAATACTGTAAATCTCAGTTCTATTTATTTAATAAACATGTACAATATACTGTACCTAAGTGCATGCAGTTACAAAGGTATGTTATTACACCTGTGTTATGAACATAACTGTACTATTACTTTTGATATGACCTGCCAATAATAAAGTCTGCAACAGTTTCTATGAAGTATTAGAGATTTGAGATTTTAGTATGAGAGATTAATTGGGTAATTTCTGAAGGAGAGTATAATCAAACAATAAGCTTGCTTTATAGTTGTATGACAATCAATTGATTCTATAACCACAAGTCACAGTAACTATAAATATTGTCGAAATATGATGCACTGCTGATATACCGCAGCTTTATTCAAAGGTAACTAAATTATTCCATACAAGAAACAAAATTATTCTCACAGTAGGCTGTTAACAAAAACATGATTTTCAATGTGTGATCTTCTGAAGCAAAACTATACAACATAAATTACTATCTAATTTGATTCTGAATCCTATTGAGATAAGACTCTTCAGAAACAAAACAGAATTAAATGTGGTCCCTTTTTACGAAAGTTGATAGAAGGAATTGAAACAAAAATGCACTTAATAAGTAAAATGATTTGATGTCTGCTGAATGCAATGATTTAGGTTAACTAACGTGGATCAGCAATGAGTCCTCTTCATCTAGGAAAGCTTTTTGAAATTCAATCCAGCAGCAACACAAGCCTGACAGCATCACCTTTTTTGCACATTTTAAATTTTTAAAACAATTTCACACTAAACTTTTGAATGGTTGAATGTTTAAATTAAATATTCTTTCAGAGAACCCATTTTTCAACCACATGTACAGTAAGTAAACCAAAGAAAAGTTAATAGTGTTTCTGGAACAATCACCAACTAAATCCAACAGTAAAATGTAAAAACAATTGGAGATGAGACTGATGTGACCATGCACAGACTCAATGCGAAGATTACAGGGAGACAGAGAGGCATTAAAGGGTTCATTTAATTATAGTCTTTGCTGTATCAGCAGGGGTCACTTGTTTCATTTGTCAACATAACCATTTTAGCACAAACCATAATATGTATTTGCAGCCTTTAAATTGAGTTTTCAATTGATTCTTCCTTATTATTTGTCTATTATGCATGTCCCAGAAATCATTGGATTACATTTGAAGGGTCAAGGAAAGCTCCAGTTTTTTATATTGATTAAATCTTTCCTTTTGATTGGTTGTATTTATATAAATTGCATATAAAACTAAATTCAGGACATTGTCTCTTCGTTGGAGGTGTAATGTTGCCTAAGTTCTGATAGAACTTCAATTTCTTCATAGTAACTGAAAATTGAATTAATATAATTGATATTTTGACATATATATGTGTGACAATTTTTAGACTTTCCTTATGTTAAATAATGTGTAACAGGAATTAGACCCTGATCTAAATGTTTATATTGTCCTGTTATTTCTTATACATTGTTTTGCAATATTACATCTTTTTAGCATCACTCGAAATATTAACATTATGAATTGGAACCTCTTTTATGAAAGTGCTTGTTAATATCTGGAGAAGTTCTCCAATAGCATGGCATCATCGTGTGCTATCACTACAGTACATCACATTTTTTCCAGTTCCAATTTATCCTGAATGTAGATTACTTTAAGGAGTGAAAGGATTTCCAAACTGTGGGCTCAAGTAGGGTCAGAAACAAAACCTACTGTAACTGGCAACTTACAGTACCAATTCAATGTCTTTTGGTGTCCTACTGTCAAAAATGTGATTTCATAATGATACTGTTTACATAAGGGTAATGTCCACATCAGGATTAGTGAGGTACAACATCCAAGAAGAAGCTCATTTCACAGAACAATTTGTTTGTTGAACAGTTTGATAATTCATAATAAGTTTCATATTAGCACTTACCATTCATACTTCAAAGACTGTAGATAAATTGTTGAAGTAATTGTTGAGATGGAAGATTGGGTATATGACTTATTACCTCTGTTGATGTTTGGTTCCCACTATCTAGGAACATCCCACTGTTGCTGGATAGGCAACACACCTAAGCTGTACCTTAGATACAGTGATCACAGGTTTTTCTACAAACTCATATGAAGGTCTGATGCATTCAATTCAATAAGTAACACATTTCCACTCAGTTTTGGAAAATACATGAGTAGCATTTTATGCAACTGTTAAGGGTATATCATTCTTAGACATTTTCACTATTAAAACCATAATCCACTATAAAACAGCTTTCAATATCATCTGGAAAACAACTCAGACCTAATGATTTGCAGAGACTCAATTCCATATTCTCAAGTTGTGAGAAGTAGACTTACAGTACTAACAGCACTGGTCAAGATTTTCTGAACAAAAGTGAAGAGACAAATCGTCAAGACAATGTTTGGCTTTTTTAAATGTTGTGACTTTCCCAAAGATATGTTTTTGACAAGAAAATTTGGAGTGTCAGTCACAGACAGAATGGTTTAGACAGAATTTATTTGTGCTCTTCAACCTAATGTGAAAAATATATATGTGTGTATGTACAGTGTACATTTTGATCCTGAAGTTGAAAACTGTTAAAAGAGTTAAGGAAAGGGAAGAGTTAATTGATATGAGAAAAAAGAATTAAGTCATCAGAATTGTTTATTAGATGGCCAATGAAATGACAGTGGAATTTTACATCCCAATAAAACAGTTATGGCGAATTACCTTCAGCCTTTGGTCACTAATGTAACACAGTCCGGAGGGCTTTTGAGGTCTAATGAAATTTTACACAGAATACCATTGCATACTTCACAGCTACTGTCATAGTTTATTTTATTTATTTATTGCTCATTATGAATACCATTCACATTTAAATACCCCCATATATCAAACATATCATTTTGATGCATTATCCAGCCTATGATTAACAAGGGTAGGCAGTAACAGAGCATCATTTTAAACTAAATTTTCTAGTTGCCAGTATCCTTGCACCCACAATAATTAAAAAAAAGAAAAAAAAAACAGCCTTAGCTTTGGATGGTAGAAGGAGAAAAAGCAATTACTGAAGCAACATTAAAACATACCAGGCAATAGGCAGAAGTGGTTCTGCATCACTTTTAAAAAAGTGATTGATGAAACTCTAATGTGAATCGAAGGAAAGGCTTTGCGGCAAGCCGTGGCCACTGCACGCACTTCATTAGCCATCCTAATTAGCCTGGTGTTTCAATTTGTTGGCACTGGTGGTGATAATGCAAACATCAAAACATGGGCCTTCAGTCAGCAGCATGAAGGGGTTGATGAGGGCTCCTCATCAAGTCCGCATTAACTAACAGACTAATTACTGTGGATAGGAGACTGCAACGTGATTGTCACTCTGTCTGCCTGCATTACTTTTAAGCATCAGGAGTGTGACATGGCAGGGCTGCCAACCGACCCAGACTTGAATAGAATTCACCTTAGAATGCAAAGCTGCATTTAACCCTGTAACATTTGGAATATGAAAAGGGGAAAAAGTAGGGATTTTGTATTACTTTTTTGTTTTTGCTGACAATATACAATACAATATCTGGATTTTTAGACCTACAGTAACACTAATGCAATTACAGTAAAATGTGATAGTACACTGTTTATGACAAAGTGGTAACTAAAGAGATAATCAAAACCTTTTTGATCTACTGTATATGTAATGAAAATCTGTATGTACATACAGAATATTTTTTTATATTATACTACATACAGGATGGACTGTGAAATAATTTCATTTTAAAGTTGATTGTTTTGTAATATAAACAGTATGAGGATGCTGTTTATAGTTCCAGTTAAAAACAAATATGCAAATATAAAAGGGTTCAAACAGAAGTAAACCTAGATTCAGAAAATAACTTTTAGAATTCGACATGTGGATCATGACAGAAACTGAAATGGGATGCCTAAATATACATTGTAATTTGGGTCTGTGTTAATTTCACCACTCTGCTGTTAAAATATAAACTATCAATATTTTAGAAATGTAGCTCAAAATCACCTTTTCCTTCATCATTTTTCTCACAATGGTTTCTCTTTAATCTACTTAAAACATATTGCATTTATGTTAAGAAATGTTAATGAAAATATCAAAATTGTAAGGTGTGAATACCCCCAAAAAATAAATGGGCATAAATTAATCATAAATGCACTTGAAAATCACCATATCCATCATTATCTTCTTCTGAGTCAATGCAAAAACTAACGGGCAATGGAGCCTCATTAAAAGGCAGGTTTCTGTACTGTGTCATGGATCTGGAGATCTCATTGTTAAACAAGGAAGGTAGGCTAAAGCAGGACATTCATCAAGCAACAGACAAATGACACTGGATTACTAGTTAGACAGTATAATAAGTACCATCTAATTTCCTCTTTAGAATCAATTTATTTTTCAAAGCTGGGGATCATCATCAAGGGACACTGCTTTCCCACAGAGAAATTAAAGAGTCAAAAAACAGTTTTTCATCAAATATAAAACTAGTTGATGGCACACGTTTACTACATAATTGCTTGCAAGGTTCTGATTAATACATAAAGAGTCCATAAACTTTTGCAATCTGACATTTTTCCTGTTTTATATTAAAAATCACATAGAATTAAAAAACGGCAGGCCTTAAAAATGGTACTATTTTATGTGTTCCTTATGAATGGAATTGAGTCCAGCAAAAAACATACTGTAAAAGTAATTAATGCTATCGTATGAGTCCCAAAAATGAAATCTGTATACAGAGAGTAATTTGTGTAAGCAATGATATATTCACTGCAGTAGTATAGTACCATACAATGATGAAATGGTAAAGTTATTGCTTCACATTTGCCAAAACATTAAACTATTTATTGACACACAAGGGCAGCATGTTATATAATCTTTAAATCCTATGAGAACGGATATTAAGTCAAAGTCAGACAGCACAAAAGTGGGAATGGATTTGTATATGCCCAGTTTTTATAGGCAGTTAATGGTGTTTGTGGATCAGTGCATTTATTTAAATCACTGCCTGAGTTAGCTTTGGTTAATTTGAATTTTTTTATATTTTTAGTGTAAATGTTTATATGGTGTGGCATAAAAGTAGTTCTCCCTACTGTGACATATGTGTGAGATCTGAATTTTAAGAAATGCTTCTGTGGAAAAATATTCAGAGAACCACTGAAAAAATTAATGTTAATCCACTCAAAGAGGAACACTTTGACATGCTGCGTGTTATGCTGCATTAATTACTGCCAGAGAGTTTGCTTTACAGCAGGTTAATGATGCTATGCTTGGTAAGAAAGCTGCATAGAAGACAAAATGAGATTGCAAAAACAACAAAAAAGAAATGAGCTGTGAATTTATGGGAAGAAAAAATGAACTGAAATTGTTATAAAAGAAACTGAAGAACATTAGAAATTGAAATTAAAGAGCATTTGTGAACACAAAAATTGTCATCATATTTAGACCTTGAAACCCACAAAGAATAGATGAAAATATATTCAGGTTATTCTTGTTGTTCACTAAAATACATCAAATATAGCATACATCACATCCCTTTAACAAAGTCCTGAAAAGCTGTATGGGTCATAGAGACAACATGGACAGAACAGAGAGAATACATGTTTTTAAATTGTATTTTTATTGTGGCTAACAAGCAGAGCACCTGCAGAAAATTATCCTAGAGGGTGTAAATCACCAATAGCAACAAAGTACCACCTTTAGCTGAGCCACTATTTAAAAGAGTAGTTATTCTGTTTACTGATAACTGCCTCTCTCCCGTCTATTCTATATGGAATACAATCATTTTAGATTATATCTTAGACAAGAGGCATCATTATTTTGACTACTTATTTGACTACTTAATACTGTAAATAAGGCCCCATGGGATGTCAACTGCAAGGATGGTTTTCTCTTCTTTGTGGCTTTGAAAAAATACAATTACCCCTCAAAAGCTGAAACCAACTCCATTGTAAATTTGACTAGTAATGATTCTCTTTGCACCACATTCACACATCAATTATGATAATCATAACTACGGTCATTAAGCCGAATGTTCATTACTGTCAAGATGCCGGTGACAGCAGCTTCAATCACAGACTGTGATGGGCTCACCGAGTCCACAGTCCCACCCAAGTTTCTGCAGATAGTGTTGTGCCACATTAAATATATGATGGCTTTTCCATCCCACACGATTCCAAAGCCCGCAGACAGTAAAGGTCAACTTTATGTTCTGTGCAATATGCTTAGGCCCTCTAATTTAATCCATTGGGGTGTTCAGAGTATTTTAAGCGGTATGGGTAATAATTAAATGCCAAGTGGCTCTGTAAAACACATCTAGCCAACAAAGCATATGTCTCTTGCCAGCAGCCCGTTTTATTTATTTTTAAAATTTTATTCAACTACATGTATTTCTAGGCAATAGCACTCAATGCAGCAGGGTGCTACCTGCTGCGAGGGGATAATTAAGCACCCTCATCCATGAAAGCCCTTTAGGAAATACAGTCAATTACTTAGCACTGAGTATAAAGTCAATTTTCCATTTTCGCTTGTGAAGAATATTAAAAAATATTAAAGATATGAACACTGCAAATGCATACAGTAGTTCAACACTTAAAAAAATATTTACTTAATGCCAGTTAAAAACAAAATACGTACTGTTTTTAGATAGCTTTTATGAGACAAATGCTTTATTACATTGAAAACAGCAGAACAGCAACAAAATATAAAATATGTTGAGTGTGATAAAACCTGAAACTGGTGTTGGTGAGCATCTACAGCAGTGATTTCAAAGTCATTTGCTGGACACTGGAGACAGTGTCTTTTGTTTTGTTTTTTCTTATTATTGTGTTCTCATTTATTCATTCATGTAATTAATTTTTCCAGTCTGACAATGGTACTACCTGAGCAAATGGAGAAACAGAGACAAATAATGGCTTCTGAAAACTCAAGTGAAAATTGTCAAGTACAGTGATAGCAGTTTTCTAAACTGAAAAGTGTAAATAGCAGTTTTTCGTGTAAGAATAAAAAATGTATAATAGTTTTATTACTTATAGTTTTATAGCTTTATTGAAAAATGTAGCATTTTTAAAATACCTCAGTACGGTATTTTGTGTATCAAGAGTATCATTTTAATCATTTAATGTTTGGTTATGTGAGCAAATGATAAGGATTCAGTCTTTGCATAAAGTCCATTTGTATAGGAACAAGTAAAGGTTTATTCCACGCTGAAAAAAGAAGAAAAGAAACACAACATTTCAGCTTTGTAGCCTTTTTCGGGTGTGTGCATTTTTATAGTGATGTACTGTATATGATGCCACAAAAAACAAAAAACAAATGCTTAAATAATGTGAGACTTACTTTTTTTTCTTTTAGTTTTTCTTGGTTTTCTTGGTGTTTGGTGTCAAAGGTAATTTGTTCAAACCTGGACAAAGTGTTGATCATTTCCTCATATTTCTTGTTCTTATGAGCATTAGCAAAAGGGCGGAATCTAAACAAGAACATAAAACAATGATCATGTAAGTATTAAATGGTAGATAACCTAAAAAAAGAAGAAGAAACAACACATAAAGCACACTTGAACCAATCCTTTGGTTTCCAATAGCTTATTGTTCTACAAAATGACACACAGACCTTGGGAATCCATTTCTTGTCCCATTGTTCCAGAAAATCTACTGTTTATAGTTTGCTAATCCACCAAAAACATTGTATTTACATACATCACTCCTGAATTTTTCTAGTATTTAATTTCCATCTTAAATATCTTGTTACAGTTTGTTTGAAAGCTTGTGGGTTTGATGGATATTTAGATTTAGTAAATGAAGAAATCAGTGTTTGCATTAACTCTCTTAGAGCAAATTAAACAGAGCTATTCCTACAAACCTTCTAGTCGCGTTTTAGGAATATTTTGCCTACCTGTCAGGATGAAAGCTCTGATGAGGTAGTATAAGCAATGTTAATATAACTATGTGACCCATGTCATATCTTTAACATATGTATAGATGTACAATAAAAGCACAACACTTACGTGCAATCTATTCAAATAATTTTAACATAGCCATAAATAAATCTCAGAAAACTGAAAAAAATACAGACTAAAAGTCTGGTTTTCTGTAGATTGGTTTTCTGTAAAGTGTCAAAAAAGGTATGATCACACTGAGTATGAACACAATCTTGGCAGTATTGATGCATAGACCTAATCATGGACTCTTTCTGTGGATCTGCAGCAAGCTATCAAGGGTTGACTGATGCATTTGTTTTCTGCTGATGGCATTGGCAAGTTTGTCCCATAGATGTTCAATTGAAAAATGCTATAGCAAATCCTCAACATTTTTTTCTTAACATCATACCATTTTAATACTAGCACTACTGTATATGGCCTTACAGTGTCTTTCTAAAAAAGCTGTACTTTTGCATTGAGTTGCAGGAATGATACGAAAAAAAACTGTTGGACCAAGGCTTTCCTCAAAGAATAACTGGGTAGCAAATCTGCCCTCAAGCTACACCAGAGCTATACTTGTGACTAAGGGACTTCTACCCCCAACACTGGTGAATGATACACTTCTCCACTGCCTCCACTCCTCATATATTCTCTGAGTGCCAGAACAAGGCAATTTATTAAATAAGTAACTTTATCCCTGCACAGCAGCCCATTTTCATACAGATGGAAAGATACTGATAATAATACATAATACTGATGCAAGGCTTATTTCTTCCTGGAATTTGTGTGTTTGGATGTACAGTATACAACAATCCTAGCCTAGTATGCTGATCCTCTGCATTCTAGGAGGTGACCTGTCCCTGCTTCCTGGTTTATCTTGACTAATCTGTTGGAGGATGAATCATTATTTGGGCAGATTCTCTCCCAGTCAGGCAGTCCTTTAATCATGCCAATAACTACCAACAATTATGGTTAACTAAAATTATGTCTTTTTAACTGGTTAATTATTGATTGTTATTCAGTTTATTCTGACAATTCCTACAGTATATAAACCTATACCTAATTTAAAGTACCTAATGTTTTTTTCTGAAATCACAGAAATTGAGCTCTGTATTTTTAATCCCAAGAAACAATACCACTTAATAAATACCAGTTCACTATTATGTGTATGCTAACTGAGGTTACTGATGTAGAATCTAGACTGATAATGTTGCATTATCATTGTACATCAGTATATCTGTTTTTTATCAATACAAATATATTCATTCAGCTTGAACATGACATTTTGCTTTCAAAAATTTAATTTGCCATATCATTGCTTCGTCTAGGACTTGCTGCAAATCCTCCTGGATTTCCTTTGCTGCTGTCAGTTTTGCTGATGTAACTGATTTGGGTTTATCTAAAGAACTGGCACTTTTCAAAATATAGTGATACAGGCTACCTACAGTATATAAATTAAAAAGGGCAATAATAAATGCCTTAAATTTAATTGAGTTTACTACCCATAATATCTCAGAAATGTACATGAATTAAACAACTGTTGACATGTAGAACCTTGACTTTTAACAGTATTTGACAATTAACTTTTTAGATGGTGTAATTGTAAAAAATAATAAAGGCACTCCACTTTAGGTAATATAAAAAGGTATAATAACTAGCTCTTATTTCAATATTAGACCTTATAACTATACATGACTGTGCACTGTATGTGTGTTATCTTCCATAGCACTGCTTGCATCTCAAAATATGTCTTAGTATTTAAAAATCTTTACATTTCTCATTTAATTTTTTTTTTGTCATATCTGGTTTTGAATTTCATGAGCATAACAGTGAAACTCAACTCAGTGATGGTGAATGATCTGACCAAAGGCAAAATATACATGCTAACTGGTAAAAGTCCAAGCACAAACCCCCAAGTAACTTCAACTGTAAGTATTTTTAAAACTATCTTAAAGACATATGAATTTACTATACTGTAGGTCTTAATTTATAATTGTTTTACTATATTTGTTTTCTTTTGTTGGTTTACTGTGCGATTTTACAAATATTTTATAAAAATAATGCATGCAGTTCAAGGCACAGTGCTTTGAGATTTTTAATAGAACTATATTTATATTGTAGGAAATAATGTTTATATACTGTATACAGGAAATATACAATTTATAATAGAAATTCAGAAAGAGGACAAGCTTAAAATCCTGCCAATAATTGGCTTCAGAGTATAAATGGGTCACTGAATCACTTTTCTCATCTTTTATCATGTTAACATCCATGCACCAGTCTCAAGATTCTTCAAAATCTTCTGCAACCTTCTGTTTTCACAATTTAACCGACAAAGCACTCAGTACTCAGACTGTACCATTTTTGTCCTGTGCACTTCCTCTATGCCTATAGAGAGTCAAACAGAGGCTATTTTGGAATCTAAATATTGCTACGAGACTAGCAGTTCTTTCCTACAGACTACAATGAATGTTGGTTTAGGTTGAAAACTAATCTAAATGAAAGGTGAACAGTAGTTTCAGATTGTCTGGTCTAAGAGCTCAGTGTTCGCTTACACTTAAAGAATAAACAATATCAGTGATCCTATGACCAGTTCTTAAATTGGTTAAGCATCAACTAGTTAGTGTGACACACCAGACAATGTAGTAATTATTTATAGGCTTCATAACAAAACTCTTTATTTTCCATCATAGAATCCACTCTATTCTTCATAAAAATGGAGGAAACAGAAGGAAATTTCATAAGCGATACACATTCTGAATACAGCTTGATGAGTATAGACAATACTTTTTTATAAAATATTTTTTTTATTTTATAAAAATATTATAAAATATTTTTTTTAAAGAGAGAGCGTGGGGTTCTTAAGTGAAGTCACACCATGAAATGTCTGATGACAGTTTATTCATTTATTTTGGTCAGTAATAGCCTTATCTGGGCCTAAGTGATGTGCATGCACTGTAACACCAAAATGAACAGCAGAGAGAAAGGTAATATATTGAGAATTATCGATGAAATATTTTACATGTTCAATTCATACTGCCATCACTGTAAGAAATATTTAATTTCTGAAATGGAAAGTAGTACATCACGTTCATAATTCTTTAGGATATTTCAAAAATCCTTCAGAAAATCCTCTCAATTCAGAAAGTGCCATTTGACAGAAATCATTAGTACTGAGTGCCACCTTCTGCTAAATAAATCTTAATTTCTGCTACGATTTCTCTGGGATGGTGTGGAAGTCCTTTGTAAACTGGGCAATGTTAATAAAATGTTTGTTCAATACATTTCCAATTTCTTCTGATCTTCAGCAAATATTCTCTTAATGTCCCTTGCCCTTTCTCCTACATTAAGAATTGTGGTAGTCTGTACTGTTTCAGAAGATGGAAACAACTTTTAATTGATTAGACTTTCTTTCTGTGCATGGCTGTTATTGTTTGTAATAATATTTCTTTCAAGTACAGTTGTGAAATGTTCATCTGTTTTACATTTTCCATTCTTATTTTCTTGTTACAAACATACTGTGCAGTAAGAATAGTTGTTTGTTGGGAAATATGTTCAGTGTAAATATCTGTTACTGAGGAAAAATGCCAGATGTTAATTACAGGGAGGTTGATTTTGCAAATTGTACCCAAGACACGCTGCTGAGGGAAGATTTATCCAGCATGGTACAAGAGGTGTCTGTGTGGGCTCCCTCAGTTCCGCTGGGCATTGGCTTGGCTCATCAGAAAACAAACAAACAACCTTGGCACACAAACAGGAAGCACTCTGTAGTAAACCTTTTCACTGCTTTATCATAGCAAAGCTGTTGTATCACCTCTTTTCTAATATTTTGCCATTTCATCTCTAAGCAATTTTAAAAATCCTTTAATTAACAGCACATTTCATCTTTTGATTAATTTTGTTTCTGTGAGCATTTTTCTATTCCTTCTAATTAAATATGACACTTTTGAAACCATGAAGTTAAAAAAAGATATTATTGCAACAAAATAAAGTTTCGCAAAGAAATACATATAGTATATATACATAGTATTTCTAACAAAAAATAACTTGTTTTGAAGCTAATTTATTTAGCAGTTTATGTGCAATTTCAACATTGGAGTTCCTACATAATCATCAAAGTAGATGTTAAAGATTGATATGCACTAAAAAAAGTATTGAAAGTAGTTTAGTAAAACAAAAAACTAAAATCCTGAACCTTAGAAGCACGTTTAAAATCTAGTGGACATAAACAGTTGCTCTTGCGAGTAATGATTTTGAGAAATTATTTCTCTTATTCAAGCACATATCCATGATTGCAAAGACTCATAAGTAGTATGATTAGAGATTTCAGTGTCCTTTGAGAAAAAAAGCATAGCAGGAATGATTTTGCATATTTAGGTAAAAATGTAAGATACAAAAGGTGACAGAAATCATACAAAAACATTTACAAAAAAAAAGCACTGCCTCTTTAAAGAACGCCACAATATTGCATAGACATTCCTATTCACTGGAGACAAGTGCCTCTCCTACAAGACAGATTACAGTGCAATCCATGCTAATGTGCACATGGGACGGACATCACTGAAAAAATTAATGTGGCCCCAATGTCCCAGAATACACAATGGTTGTGGTGGTAGCCGGCTGTTTCACTTACTGCTTTCATTGCCTCTGAATTGCATTTTAATAGGGTAGTTTTTATTCATTCAAAGCCATTAAGGCAAGTTTGACTTCTCACCAGGGATCGGTGGCTGAATGGACCAGGCACAGCAATATGAGGCTTTAGCCATAATGAGAAAGACAGTTCAGTTCATCTGCTGACAGATTTCAAAGGATGGCTAATAGGCCCAATTGGCATAAACTTTCACAAAAAAATGATTCAAGAACTGTTGGATTGAATTTTCACATGCTGACCAATAGGAAACAAAGATTATAGACAACACTATCATATGGCTATCCAGTAGGATTTTGGTGATAAATACAATAACAGTGCATTAGATGTTTTCTGAACACCATTCTTTACAATTTATTTTTTAAAAACTCTATGAAATATACACAAAAATCTAAATATAAAGATATAACTGGTAAAAAGCCGTGCAATATCAGTATAAAAGTGTAAACTACATAGATTCTAAGGCTCCACATAAAGGTTTTGAAAACTACACATTCTGTCACATTAAAGTGACACAGCACCAAGTACATGAAGAGAGAACACACAGACACAAATGTGTGTTAAGATAATATAGTTGAAGGAGGATGCTATTTATATAAGGTACACTAAATAGTAAATAGTCTAGACAATTTACCATTTTTGTGGGTGCCTATTTTAATAAAAAATAAAAAGAATCTATCCAATTCTTAAAATACAGTTTATAATGTCTACAATTAAAGATAATGAAAAGCAATACATTTTCCATCTTATTTCAATATACTTGTGATTTTCCAATATCTTTAATTGTAGTAAAGACTACTTTATTGATCATATGAAGTAATGAAAATTCAAATTTGAGAAAAATAACTACATTGGAATTTTACGTGTTTAGTTTGGTGAAAATATGGAGCACACAGTACTAATAGATTATTTTTTATTAGGTTAGGTTGCCACCTGCAATTGTTCAAGACATTTACAAAATAGGTATTCAAACTGCAGTAGGAGCAGTGTTAAAGCAGAGCTAACAGGAGGCAAAATGGGAGATGTAATCTCACATTTAGATGGGAACACACAGATGCGCCTAGCATCTTAGCTGCCTTAGTTGCTAAACCACACCCTAGCAGTTCACTGCTTTAACCAGAATGAAGTCTATTTTGAAGGTCCCTATCTTCAAATCACAGTCCCTATCTGATTTAATCAGATGGGTCATATGAGAAACAATTTTCCTGGAAAATCATGACCTAGCCAAGAAACTTGTTCCACTTGTTCAGGAGGAATACATGAAGAAGAAAATAATTATTTTAATTCATGTATTTAAACCATTCAGGTGATTAGGCCACTGAGTTAGTCCTGTGACTAAAATAATATTTCGATTATTTAACTATTTTTGTATCAAATTCTAGCAAATTGGATACTGAGAGAGGGGCAGAGGCAATAGTGGCCCCAAGAAGAGGTAATTTAAGGAGAAACAAAATATAGGTTAATTCCAGACTGAAAAGCAAAGGAGTAAGTGTAAGTGAATTCAATAAGAGTGCTATACCTTCATTCCAGAATAAAGGTGCATTAACTTAGTTAGTGTACCTGAAGACAAAGTAGGTTGAACAGTATGAAGATCAAAATACAGCAGGGAGTTCTGTAAGTTGCATCATCAAACAATTTTTCAATGGAGCTCCGTAGACAACAGCACTCGCAACAGTATCTTAGTATCTTAGATGTTATAGAATAATATCACATTTATATTGCTGTTGAAAGAAGTGTCTACCTATAAAATAATACACAAATATCTTAAATCTATAAATTCAATGTATTATTAATCAATCATCCTTCATTTACAAGGAATGATTTATAATAATACAACATTAAGGAATATTTTTAACTGGTATACCACACATTATATTTTCTATTATTATGATGATTATAGGAACAAAGCAATGCTTGACCTTAATCTAAGCGCACAGTCAGTATGTTTAATTCCAATATATATTCAATACATACTTAATTGGGACAAAATATTACTAACTTAAATAATGCTGGATTAGCACACATTAGTCCGGGATAGATATCTTTAGACTTTGAAGAGGCAAAGAGGCATTCAGGCCTAAATTAAACCACACTGCTCAGTTCAACTAGATTAAAAAAACACAAATTGCAGTATACTAATTGCTTAATATAACTGAAAACACTGTGTTCAATTGATATCTCCATTTGTATTCCACATAAACTCTTTCAGACATTTGCAGTATTGCGCCGTGCGCTGAACGTCTGCTGCGACACTTCTTAAGTTACAGCCAGGGAAAAAAAAAGTCTTCCCCATTTTAAATCATAATTATCCACAAAAATATTATCTGCATCAAAAGGCGTTATGGAGTGCTTGGACTTCATTAAGGAAAAATTAAGCCGGAGAAAGAAAAAAAGGCAAATTTAGGTACCTCTTTGAAAATTTCCACTGGAAATTAGCTGAAAGAAGGCGATGAATGCTGGATCAAAAGGGGCTAATCATGCTTAAACGTGCCCTGGAGCACCGAAATGTATAATACGATTTGCACAGTAACTACCTCTCCTATTACAGCTTGTTTAGAGTACTCCGTGTTAATGGGGTTAGCTAATTTAGTGTTTTAAGTTGAAAAAAGGCTGAGCTGCTTAATAAATATTGCACACTGTGCTAGTAATTAAAATAAATTGAAGGATTTTAAACAGAGATGGGACTGTTAAAAAATAGTCTAAAAATGTTATTATGATAATCCTCTTATAATTATATTTTAGTCAAGATTTTTTTTTTAAATTGAAGTTGCTAATGTTTAATGTTTTATTACAAATTTCACTTTAAAGAGTTATTTTCTTTATTCCTTAGCTTAGTCACAGCATATATCTTCCCTTCTCTTGCTCTATGGAAGTTATAAAAAAATATTTCTTTAGATTATTTTTTAAAATACTGCTAACCAACTATAATCAAACTTTTGTTTATTTATCTCATTTTTTAAACAAAATGCCTTTTGACATTTGAGTTAATCTAAAATTACTTTCTGTACTTAGAAAACAGCTTCTCAGGCATTGAATCCATACTGTATGTGCATATTAATTAGTTCTGATTGTTTCACAGTGATTGAAAGAAAAAAAAACTAAACAAAATTCTAAATCTGTTGCACATAGATTTAGAATTATATATATACATAGTGTCTATATAGTCAAACCCAAGTCATATGTAAAATCAAAGTCAGCAGTAATTGAAACAAATATAACTCTCTAGTGATTGCAATGTTGCAATTCAAAATTACTTTAAACAGGAAGCTGAATTAGAAGTTTGCTTACTGCAGGGGGTTTTACTTACTTTCTAGGATTGTAAAAAAACAGTGAATTGATATTCAGTACACGATATCCTTCTAAAAGTATTAAGTGCCTTGAAAATGTATCTAGACTGTGACTGTGGTCTAAATCACATTTGGTCCAAAAATCACATTTTGTGATTTTAATAACACTAACTTTTACTTACACAAAAGTAATATTTTATTCAAATCTCGAATGTTCAAGTTAAAGGCTTCTAATGGTAGTACAAGTTACAGTGAATGTCAACAAAACCTTAATAAAATATTAAAACATAAATATTCAGACCTCTGAGCTCAATATTGGAAGCCACTTTGGCAGCAATTATATAAGTATTTTTGGGTAGGTCTCTACCAATTGTGTACACAACCTTGATAACAAAATCGAGTGTTTTCTTCTATTATAACAACTTTGACCATTATTAATACAATTTCGAAGCTTGGTTGTGAAGCTGAAAAAAACGTGAAACCGACAAAGTGACAACATTTCTCACTTAGCAATATTTAATTCACACTGATCAGAATCTTTAAAAATCTGATGACTACAACTAATGTAAAATGTACAAGAGCAGCCGATTTGAAGTAGTGCAGTAGCTAGCCCATCACATTTCCCAATTTAACCTAATTGTTAAATTAGATTTCATAAATGGGTGGCACAGTGGTGCAGTGTGTAGTATTGCTGCCTCACAGCACTGAGGCTCCGGGTTGAATTCCTGGGGAGGTATCTGCATGGAGTTTGTATGTTCTCAATGTTTTTACATGGTTTCCTCTGGTTACTCCAATTTCCTCCCAGTGCATTGACTTACTAGTAGGTTAATTGTCTTATGGGAAAATTGGCCCTGGTGTGAGTGGTGTGCATGTTTGTGTTAGTGTCTGCCCTGTAATGGACTGGCATCCCATCTAGGGTGTATCCTCCCTTGTGCCAATATCTTGCCAGGTTAGGCTCCAGCAGCCCTATGGTTAAGAGGATTACAAATTGATGGATTTTATCAATATGTTTGTTTTCTGTACCTCCATTAAACTAAAATTCTACTTTTTGAACTACAATATAGAGATTGTATCTTAAAACAAAATGGCTAAAATTTCAGCAGATTATCACCGTAAAAGTGTTTCTATATAAAAAAGAACAAATATTAAGTTAAACAAATATAATAAGTAAAAATGACTTTTGAACAGTAGTAAATGTAGAAATATATAAGACGTTGTCCTTTGCAAAAGACTAAATCCTCATAAAATAAAAATATATGAGGCCATATGGCCTTGCCATATCCAGTTGATTGATTTTACAACATAATGATAATTTCCCCCATGTTACTGAAAAAAAATAAATCAGTCTTTGAAAATATATTTAGATGAAATACCAACATTTCCAAATGAACAAAAGTATTATATCCTTGAGGAAACATAATTTAAAATATTTCCTCAGAAAGCATTCTTGATTTAAGGACTATAATGCCCCATCTGTTTCATATCCAAATAATAGCAGATGTACCTTCCTTAATTAGCTTTTATCATTTATAAAGAAGTTTATAATCAAATAAATTTGGCTCTGGCCTTTATGTGACTTTTAATGTTGCAGACATGTGTGGGGAGCAATCCCAAATAAAAACTGTATTAAAATGCTCATCTAATCAGACAGTAAGAGTAGATTTCCCTGTTTCTGAAAAAAAATAAGCTTTGGAAATACAAATCTTTGGAAAAGTGTCTGCTAAAAAGCAAACAAAAAAAAACAGCTGCAGTGGGAGTGCAACCTAAAAGGCCAAAACTTACGGCTCGTCATTCAACCGGTTCCTCCACTCCTCCTGTCTCAGCTCTTTTCTGGCCTCCTCCACTGACGTGATTGATGTGGCCACGCGCAAGGTTGGCTCCAGAGGCTTGAAGCGCTGCTGCAATACTTCAGCAGGATCGCGGAAGGGCCCCTGACAGGTACAGGATAAGGTAAATGTTTTATTGTGGGTCTTCCTGACACATTATTGATAACACCAGAAGCCCATGAGGCTGCTGAAAGCTCCACAAACTCCTATTTTCTTTAAATTATTAATAAAAGCAATTCCTCCTGATGCACCGTTGCAAATAGCATGATGGGTTGATAACATTTGCTTGATAGATGGGCATTGAGGAAACTCTTACATTTGGAAGCTGAATTCTTCACCTGTAAATCAATGCTGCCATATATATAAATTTATATAGTCTCTAACCAACAGGGGACGTTCCCTCCATTTATTTATTTATAAGTATTGGAGAAGGAAACCCTTTGCTACATCATTTTACAACCTATTTAGAACAGTACCAAAGGGTATACAATTTTATCAGCTTTCATCACTTTATACTCCTCACACACAGTTCAAACTAAGCCCACTCATTTATGTCTGCTCACATTGAAAAGGTTTTCAGCATTATTTTTAAAATACTTTCAGGTGGCTATATATACGTTTGGTGTGTCAGCTTCAGGATAAAATCCAGAGTATAAAGCTTTGATATTTTATAAAGTGAACCTCTACATTTTAGAACATCAAAAGTAACATGAACTGAAGATGGATATTTAAATTGTTTTCATTAACCTTTTCTGCAAATAACTAACCATTGTCAAGAAAGTAATGCCATATCTAATTTTGTTATGTGATTACATTATTACTTCACTGTCACTAAAGTTTTAGGTATATATAATACCAATTTATTTAACCAAATATAGTATCTTTATTCATATTCCTGCATGACTGTTATAACGGGAGTCGGTCCAGGCTCCCATGAAGCATAGTTCGTCCAGGACCTGTGCAGACGGCATATTCCGGAAGTAAGAGGAGAAGGACATGGGAGGGGGGGTGGGAGGCGAAGAGGATCAGGACAGGTTGACAGACAGGGGGGTGTGACTACAGTGATCCAGTGCTCGGGGGGCGTGGCGATGGCAAACAAGTTCAGGCAGTCCAAAATGGGGGAATCCGGCGCAATCCAAAGTCCAAAACGGGGGATCCAACCAAGACGAAACAAACACAGGTAAAATCCGGATCCAGAACAGGAACAGGGAATAAAACTAAGGTAACGATGGCAGGCGCTCTGAGCCCCGGACTCAGATGGTCAGGATGCAGTGATGAAACCTATGCTGTTGGAGTCTCCCCTGGACCCGCTGGCTTCCGGGCGTCCATCTCCCAGTGCTGAGCCAGGAATAGCAAGAGTGCCAGGCTTAAATAAGGAGACAGAACAGGGGACAGGTGCACGTAATCAACTAAAATACGAAAGGGCCAAAGTGCCCTTAAGAGGAGGGATTGTGATCGTGATAGTGCATGAGAGTTACTGCATGCTCAGTGCAAATAATCATGTTATGATAATCCTTGAAATGTTGTCTAAAATAAAAGGTACAATATAAGAGATCACTATTTGCTAATCATCTTGAATAGCTGACCTACTGAGAACAAACCTAACCCTACTGGCATTCAATCAATTATATGCTGACACCTGAGAAATACTGCACATGTGCACACGGTCAGCTAAACCTAGACTAAACCAGAAAACAATGGACAGTAAGGTCCAATCTGTTCACCATGTGGAGGCCATTTCTAGTCCCAAGGGATTCCAAAGTAAGGCGCTGATAAGTATCATGACTGCCCCGCAGTGAAGCTGAGGGGTGTGTGCTACTGTAGTGACTGTAAGCCACTCCTCCCATCTCCTGCCTGCCCTGCAGTGGTTGCTGAGGAGACAATTTACCTGTAACACCTGAAAACAATGAGAAATCAGTGTGCATTAGGTGCTGTGGGTTCTTTATGTCTTATCCGGCTTCTACTCTGCAATCTGGCATTACGTTTCAGTTCCTGTCCTACCCTGCACCTTCAAACCCCCAGCCTTCTCCCTAACTTTGTCCCACTCTCCAACAGCTCCTGCTTCCCGGTCTGCCTGGACTTTCCTTGTTGCCTGCCTGTGTCCTGACCCACCCGATCTCCCCCTGAGGAACCTGTCCTCTGCGGTGCTCTTCTCCACTGTCACGATTATAGTCCCCCCACCTTAAGGGTGCTCCAGCCCTTTCAGTTAAGACTTAATTCTGTGCACCTGATCCCTTTTCCCAGCCCACCTTAAAAGCCAGGCGCTGACGCTCATCCTGGCTCTGCATCTGGTTTCCGCACCGTGCGAGTCCGGGACCTGGAAGCGCCTGGTCCCGTTAAGGTTTTAAACTCTGTTCCCGTTCCCTGTCCGCCGGTTCCGACCCGGTTCATGGTTTTAATTCCTTGTTTGGATGGATCACCTGGCTATGGACTTTCTTGTGTTTTTGGATTCCCTCTATGGATTACTTTTGGATTGTTTGCCTCGGCCACACCTTCCCCGTGCACCAGCGCACTTTGGACACGCCCCCCTGTTTTCAGCCCCGTATTCCTGCATGACGTTTTCCTAGTGTTTCCCCACTTCTTCAGATTGTGTCGTCCGCATAGGGTCCGGAAAGAACTGTTCGTTACAGAATGCAGAGCCAACACCTGGACCCCGCAGACGGCACCCTGGCAGCCTGGATTCCATCGTTTTTTTTTTTCTCCCCTTTTTTTTCTCAGGGCTTCGGAGCCGCCCTGAAAAGGAGGGGCGTACTGTCACGATTATAGTCCCCCCTCCTTAAGGGTGCTCCAGCCCTTTCACTTTAGACTTAATTCTGTGCACCTGATCCCTTTTCCCAGCCCACCTTAAAAGCCAGGCGCTGACGCTCATCCTGGCTCTGCATCTGGTTTCCGCACCGTGCGAGTCCGGGACCTGGAAGCGCCTGGTCCCGTTAAGGTTTTAAACTCTGTTCCCGTTCCCTGTCCGCCGGTTCCGACCCGGTTCATGGTTTTAATTCCTTGTTTGGATGGATCACCTGGCTATGGACTTTCTTGTGTTTTTGGATTCCCTCTATGGATTACTTTTGGATTGTTTGCCTCGGCCACACCTTCCCCGTGCACCAGCGCACTTTGGACACGCCCCCCTGTTTTCAGCCCCGTATTCCTGCATGACGTTTTCCTAGTGTTTCCCCACTTCTTCAGATTGTGTCGTCCGCATAGGGTCCGGAAAGAACTATTCGTTACAGAATGCAGAGCCAACACCTGGACCCCGCGGACGGCACCCTGGCAACCTGGATTCCATTGTTTTTTTTTTCTCCCCTTTTTTTTCTTAGGGCTTCGGAGCCGCCCTGAAAAGGAGGGGCGTACTGTCACGATTATAGTCCCCCCTCCTTAAGGGTGCTCCAGCCCTTTCACTTTAGACTTAATTCTGTGCACCTGATCCCTTTTCCCAGCCCACCTTAAAAGCCAGGCGCTGACGCTCATCCTGGCTCTGCATCTGGTTTCCGCACCATGCGAGTCCGGGACCTGGAAGCGCCTGGTCCCGTTAAGGTTTTAATCTCTGTTCCCGTTCCCTGTCCTCCAGTTCCGACCTGGTTCATGGTTTTAATTCCTTGTTTGGATGGATCACCTGGCTATGGACTTTCTTGTGTTTTTGGATTCACTCTATGGATTACTTTTAGATTGTTTGCCTCGGCCACACCTTCCCCGTGCACCAGCGCACTTTGGACACGCCCCCCTGTTTTCAGCCCCGTATTTCTGCATGACGTTTTCCTAGTGTTTCCCCACTTCTTCGGATTGTGTCGTCCACATAGGGTCCGGAAAGAACTGTTCGTTACATCCACTGCTTCAATTTGCTGTGTGCTTTGGGCGGCCAGCTTTTTGGCTGCTAGCAGTGCCACGTGGAGCTGTAGGCTTGGTGTGGCAGCTGCCTGTTGTAATTGCGCACACTTACAGTATGTTTCCCTGGCACTCACATCGCACAGGAATTGTCCTGCAGTGCATGTGAGGTGCTTCTGGTTCCCTGGTGTCAGCATCGTACTGCGTTCTTTCTGTGTTATATCCGCCCCTGCTGTGTGAGCTGGCAGTTCTCACGGGGGCCTGACATCTCAGCCCTGCAGCTGGGAGCTTTGCACAGTTGTCAGCTTTGGGGGTTGCCCACTTCCTGCACTCCAGTCCCTTGTCCTGCCAGTTTTGCACTCCAGCCTCTGGCCTGATATTTCACACTGGACTCTGCTTCAGCCTGCCGGTCTTCCTGTCTTTTCTGTCCGGTCTTGTCCCTGGTTCTCTGTTCCTTGCTCTTGTCCCCATGAAGAAGAGTCCCTTATGAAGTTCACGGACCACTACTGCTGGACTGTGATGCCCTTGCTGTTAGGTCTGAAGCACCTGCAGGGCCACCCCTGCCATCATCATGCAATGGCATAAGAATATGTAACAGTATGTAAGTTTGGAATTCATCACATTTATGTGTGACTAAAGTTCAAAGATATCCTTTAAAGCATGAAAAAAAATAACTGAAAAGCTCTTATTTCCCTTAACTTCAAACAAGAAATCAATTTTTACCAAGATTAAGAAAACAAATTGTTCCATCACAACTCACCCGAGAAATGAATTGAATGATTTTAACTGTATGTCTGCTTACCCAAAAAACACTCTAGTCTGTTTTTGTGGCAAAACATCCCCATCTGATGTGAGATGTCAATACTTTGTGACATGCTATTCCAAGAAGAACCAATTAAAAACTTCAAACAAGCTCTAAAGCCTAGTATACACTATACAAAGAACTGTTCCTACATACTGGTGTTCAGAAAATGTTCCCTCGATGATTCATGCCATGACAAAGAAACATTCTTCTTCAGGCACATCTATATTCCACTTTAAGAAATGTTCTTATAGAAATTTTATAAGACATCTAAAGACCCTATTTGGTCTAAAATTCTAAAATATGGGACATTACCATTTTGATTAAATTAGTATTGTAGCAACAAGTAATTTCAGCTATATAAGTAAAATAATGTTTTTGCTGAGAATAAAAAGTAAAATAAATGACAAAGTTTGTACCTGAAAAATAGTTTAATCTCTAATTATCCTTTTATCTTATATGTATCAGGAGATTGTGGGAAATCTCATGTGTTGTTAGGATGGCTACAATGGTGATAGCCCTAGCTCTCCCTGATATGTTCCAAGAGCTAGTCAGAGAAAGTTATTCACACAACTGTAAAACATTTTGACCTGTATTTCAAACTGTAGATGAAGCGCATGAGTAAAATGAATTGATTACAAAAAAATACATTTTGAATTGTGTTGACATTGCAGCAATAAAGCTTATACATCTAAATATATTAATTAGAAAAGTTCAAGATGACGTATTCTAGTGTAGACATACCGAATAGGGAAACGTACAGTACATCAATCAATTGTAATTGTATTGTAAATAGCCATTGTATAGTTTATTGTATCGCAATCTTAACCTAATCCCTGTAAACATCTGTCCTTCTACTCTTCTACCCCTCCTATCAAGCTTGTCGATAAAGCATTTCATTGCTGACAACACCGTTGTATGTCGTTCTGTTCGTGTATTGATAAATAAACCTTGATTGATTGATTGATGAAAACATGGGTAAATGCCTCAGTATCCTGTTTTTCTTGTTTGAAATGGAATATTATGTTCCATGTGTGCTCAACTGTGCCAATTAAGGGCAAGAATAACATTTTCAGTTTCACTTCCAGACATAACAAAAAACAACTACTCATTTCCTTACACAACATTTCCTTCTTTTTGTCTTCGCATTGTCACTCATCAAATCTAATATTTAAGTAAAAAATAGATTGATTTCATCTGATTGACAGTTTTGCAGAAAATTTGGAAAATTCTTCTTTAAAGCACTAACCTTTGTATTCTCTAAATATACTTTTATATGACAAAGATTCACAGACATATGTGGCATTTTAATTAAAATTCTTGACCACTAACCTGAATCTGCAAGATTAGTAGTAAAAGCAAAAATGGGTAAAAACCCAGCAACAATGATACAGTATTTTTAAAATGATGAAGTCAATATTTTATTTAGAGGTCTAATTTTTATTTTACCATTTTGGACCCTATCTGACCACCACATTAAATCTGTCAAATGATAAAGTATTAAAATGTATTTAAAATATGATGAAATATTGAATGAGATCAAATTTACATGTACTTTGATCTATGCATATTTATGTACTGTATATGTTCATGTTGGGGTTATACTGATTGACTTCCACTGGGAAATTCATGAGGCATAATGAAGAAATGAGCTTTAGTTAGAGAGGTGGGACCATTTGTGTCTGAAACAAGTAAGGATTAAATCTCTCCAGTGATGACCAAGCAAATAAAAAAGATTTGCGTAACAAACTCAAAATCAGTGATGCAGGAGAGTGTTTGGAAGGTATCCTGTTGATAACATAGACAATTTACTATCAAATTTAAATTATTAGAATCACATTATGTATACAGTACTAGGATACAGTTAAATACCTACAGTAAATAAAAATATACATCCTCAAAGATTTAAGATTAAAGGTCTCACATTTTTTATGCCATTTGACTACACAGATAAAAATACACTCTTTGTTTCAGTTCGCTTTCAGTTTGACCTTCAGGTGCTGAGTGTCGTTGTAGTTAATTCATGCAGGTGAGTTGGGTATCATCTTTGATACTATCAACAACGGTTCAGCTCCCACTGTCTCCAAACTCATTGCTTTCTATAGGAAAGATATAATCCATCTATCACAATGAGATAGTTATCAAATAGCAGACTGGCATTAAGGAGATCTTGCTGGAACTGTTAGCAGGTGAGAAAATGAAACCCTGCCTTTTGTGATTGTAAAATGTAAAGAGATAATGCCATTCCATGCAAAGCGCATACTCTGAAAGATCTCCTTTTTTAATGAGTTCCTACTAACAAGGCACAGCTGGAGCCTCAGCCAGCCTGAGTGAAGACAGTGGCTCTAATAAAAAGAAATGATTCACGCCTCATTTCTGCTCACTTATGTTTTACATTAATAGAAACCAATAATAGGAACCAGTTACCATAAAAGTCATGGACCGTAAATAACACAAATGGCAAATACGTATCATCAAATACTTTTCACAGCTGGACAAGATGACATGCTAGATTTGAAGGTACTTAAAGAATTTTTTATTAAGGCTATTTTAAAAGCTGTGGTATTCCCTTGCTAAGAGCTGTTTAATGACATGCATTTAATAAACGTCTGAGCGTAATGTTGATAGACACATTTCTCAAGCTAGCTGGGCATCTATATGTTCCAACAATTGTTAAATGTGATTGGAAGACTGTTTAACTATATTGTACTTCCCTAAAGAATATAAAATTGCATATTAAACCTGTCTTACCAATACATTTCATGGTACTTGGTGATATTTTAATGGAATTATAGAATCTTTTTAGAAAGGCAACAAAGAATAAATATGCATTAAATTATTAAAACAAAAAGTTTCAGATGTTTGAATTTAATTTTGATAATGTTTATATGACTAATTAAATAACGGCTATCCTTTATGGGTAAACAGTTTTGTTTTTCAGGTTAGAAATATAAAATATACTTGCTATGAAATTTATAAAACTTTTCTAAAATGCTTGTCTTGATCTTTATATTAACTCTCAACATTCTTTTATTTAATTCATAATGTAGTTCAATCTATCACAGCACAACAAGACTTAAGTTTAAGACATACAAACATTTTCTTAATTGGACTGTATGTATACAGTCTCTAGTATGTACTGTATGTATACAGTATGTGTCTCTATAAAATAATATTTTTAATGTTTTTTATCAATTATAATTATTAATGATCATAACAGTAGCAAGCAGCATGTTCTGCAGGAGTAAGATAATATCAAATGCAAAAGAAAACATTGGTACACTTTTAAAAAACTCACTACAGCCACCAAATTGTGTGACCTCTTTCACATAGAGAAGAGATCGCAAAATCAGAATAAAGGTAATGCACTCCAGTATTCACGCAAATAAGGGGTTCCAAAGGAGTTATCATTCATCATGTGACTTATAGTACCAGTTTTTCCAAAAATCATACAAAGTTAAATTTATCATACCAATAGTAGGATTCTTCTTAAAGCATAAGCCTTTACCAACTTTTGAAGTTACTGTACACAGCTTGAATATAAAGTATATACATAGACAGGTATACAAGAGCATTTTCTTGTTCAGGGTGTCCAATAACATATTTACATATGTTCTTGGATATAGGCATCTTCCATTAATGTACTGTATCATCTTTTAAAAAGTAAGCTTTTGATTGGTTGATTGTGGCTATCATGTTTATTGGCCCAACATAATAATTACAACATCTGAATTCTCCTCTACCAATGATCACAGTTCCAAAAGTGGTTGTAGAGAAATAAAAATGTTTACCAATGAAGTAACAGACAGGATGAGAAAATACAAACTTAAATGTCAAACAAAATAAGCATAGAAGAAACAGCAGATTACAGGCACTAGAAGCATACATGATAGATACATCTCCAGAGCCAGATGGGAACCAATTGTACTTAAGGAAACACGAGATGCTATTCATAGACCATTAACAAAACTCCTCTCAAGATAGGATTAACACCCACTGACTGGAAAATTGCTAATGTAGCACTCATCCATAAAAAGGGTGAGAAAACCAAACCAAGTAATTATAAACCAATAAGTGTTACTTCTATTACATTCTAGGTTATGGGAGAAGTAATTATAACTTAACTAGAGGATCATCTTTATAGCAACAAGATTCTAAAGGATAGTCATGAATGGATTTAGAATTGCTCTTGCTTAACTAACTTGATAGATTCACTGAAATAAGGGTGTTCTTCTTCTCAAAGATTAATTCTCACATTGCAGGGAATATTCATTTAAGGTAACATACTGTTCTTGAATTGCCCTCAGGTTATTGGACAGCTAAGGGCTAAATGCACAAATCAGGGTGATGTAATTAACAGTGTACCTCAGAAATCTGTATTAGGACCACTGCTCTTCCTAATGTTTTTTTCAAAGATTCTGCTATGGTTAGCAAAATAAGTTTGCAGATGACACCAAAGGAAAAACATTATCAAAACTGTATAATCGGCAAAAGAAATTTGAGAAATATCAAATATCAGGTAGAAAACTCTTAATTCAAACAATTGTAGGGTGTTGCCTGTATGGAGAACAGCAAAAGAAAACTTTAAATTTACAACGTGACACGTTGAACTTGAAGAGGCTATTCATGAGAAAGACTCAGGTATGTAAGGACATAATCTTCCAGGCAAAGTTGCGGAACAATAAAAATGACAAACAGAATGGTTTGGCTATGTGGTTAAATGTCTAGAATTAAAATATAGGGATTTATGTTATAGTTGTTAACTGAGAATCTCCTTCACTAAAAGAACAGAGAAGAGCAGATTAGATTCAAAATCCTCAAAAGCTGGTTTAGAACAAAGTTTGTTCTATGGATTTCTTCAGATTAAACAGTACATTATGAAACAGAGGACACAAGTAGATACTAAAGGAAAGGGAAGGTGAGCTTAAAACTAACAAGAGAAGTGTTAGTTTAAAACAAAGTGTAGTGGGAGTACAGTACATGGTGCTCAGTCATGTTGTTAAAGCTGATGCTTTGTCTTCTTTCAAGGAATGGCTGGATAATCAATTAGCTAATGGCATATGAAAAGGAAGATTATCTGAATGGATTTCTTTCATTTTTATCCTTTCTCATGTTCTTATAGTATTTTACATTATAATTTGCTCATTTCATGTATATGGCTATACAATTAAGTGTAAAATTGAATTTCCTCATTCATCTGCTTCAGCTGTTTATCATTACCTACAGAATGAAGAACGAATGATTTTTAGTTACCAGTTTTGTAATAAAATTCCAAACCCCAGATTAATTTTATAAGTTTGATCTTTCTCACCTGTGGTTTCTTCTTGGGGATGGGAGGCAAAGGCTGTGCCATTGTGAGGGTTAAAGGAGATCCTGGTACATTCATGTTCACAAGCCCCTTGCTGGTCTCTTTTCTGTGGAACGACGTCTTAAGGCTCAGAGGTCTCATGCTCTGTGGTTTCAGTTCCATCTGCAGTTTCAGTTCCATTTCATCTGGGAAAGGTCTGTATGGTGAGTTAAAGACACCAGGGCACTGGGAAAGGGGAAAAAAGTAAAAATCATCCTTAAACTACAATACAGTAATAACAATTCATTTTGCCTTTAACATAGACTAGCTGCTTTTCAGGATCAATATTTTAGCACAAAAATACCATGATAAAACTAGCTTTTTACTGTAAAGGAGTAATGTTATTAGCTCATTTAAACTTGCTAACTAAGATCACACATCACATCTGATCATGTAACAATTCATAATCTAATTCAATTTGTTAATGACTTTCAAAGACACAAAGTTTTAAAAACCAATACATGTGCAGATTAAATATATTCATACAATGGATGTCTAGATTTTGTAACAAATTTGCCTTTAATAATTTTGTATTAATGCAATAGAGGCTATAAAAAGTCTACAAAATCACACCTCTCCCAATTCTACTACTTTGATTCAAGGTAGGTCTGCTATTAAACCAACAAAATACAAAAGAACAGCAAGAGAAAAATAACTTAAAAAGTTTGCAAATGTTTTCTTTGTTACATTGATTTGTGTGCGTTGGTAAGAAAATGTTGAAACGGAACAGGCCTACTTGTAACTTGACTTCTCAAATTTAAAGTAATGGTGAGGGTAAGATCATATAGAGTTCAAAGAACCACATCCTATTTGAGAACACAGAGAAATAGAACACCAAATTACAAATGAAAAGTTAGGCATTACAATTCACATATGGAGCTTTGATGGTCTGGATACACAACAAACATTCAAATAAGGTGAGACATTCTCCATCTGGATCCTAACAATCTCGCTTAGCAAACAATGTATATCTTTCGACACACACTCAAATTACATACTTGAAAACCATTGTCAATTTGGATTATGATGACTTGAGTCTGCTTGTTAAAATTTTAGACAAAGCAAATGTTTTTCTTAATTCTGGAGGTCGTGAGAAAGCAAACTATAAACTCCTCAGTTATATGGATATTTTGTGGTGGGAATAAGGTCATTATAAGATTCCACTGTGATATTAGAAAGACTCCTTCTCTACCATCAACAAACACCTTAACATTTTAGCAACAAAAATGCACAACTGTAACAACTGATCATCAAAGAGTTGTATTACTATCAATAAAAATACATGCTTTCTACATACACTTTACTAATTTGCAATTATGATCAAATCAAATTATTGCACTATATTTTCTTTTAATGTCTTCAATGTAGGGATTTTAGAATTAAATAATTCATAAGGCAATGATAAAATAATCTTAATTTAGTCTTATCTATTCTTAATGCTATGGTGACTGACTATGTGTTTGCAAAAAAAGTTAAAATATTTTAATAACTTAAGTGAATCCTTAAAATTGTTCCCTTAATTTTAATAACCAGAAGTCTGATCATGGGGATTTCATATATGTGGATTAAACAAATGTCAATTCAAAATAACATATTTGAGAGTGTATAAATACTGCCAATTTCTTCCAAGTTACAATTAAAAAAAATATTTAAAGTGAAGAATATGGATTAACACTGTTTACCAGTGCACGGTTTAAGATTGTCCTATATAGGCTGGAATCACTCCAGCAGCTCATATTTTGCCATCCATACTTATTAATATTAAACACTTGACTTATTTGAGAATTATATTTTGAGAATAATAATGTAGGGGATTTTTAAACAGTAAAAGTGTAAAAAACTAAAAGTTCTGACATCAAATTAAATTACTTGATAAAAGACACCACATAGTCAGGAATTAAAACCAACCAAGCGAATCATGCAGTTTCTTTATTTCTTTGGCACAATGTTTTAAGCAAGTGTTATGCTTTTATGACACTTAAACATATACATTTAAACTTATACATTTACTATTATTATTAATTATGTATTGTCCCTGAGTTCAGGCCATCTACAGTCAACTAGTCTTCTCACCCCTCCGATCAAATATGGACCAACATTCCTGCAAAGTAACTGAAACTCAAGTGCTTAGGGATGTAATGTAGATTTCTATACAAACAAAAACTATCCACAGAACAATCTGCTCTCTCTGATGCTACACAACAGGAATTGTTTGTCTATATCTTATAGAATATCCTAGAGATACAGTCTCTTCCTGGAGGGTATTAAAAGGAAATACATCTTCCAACAAATGTAAACAACCCAGGCCCTACATTCAGTTTCCAGTCTCTTCAGTGCTCAGAAATACCTTCAGTACCTAAAGATTAAGCCCAGATTCTGGAACTTTGCTTATAGGAAAGACAAACTCACTCACAGTATATTTTTTAGCTCTGTAGGATGAGATACAGAGCTAAAACCATCCCTACCTCTCAAATATTTATTCCAGTGGCTAGGTTCACCAGGAATAACAACACCCAGGAATTAAGTGTACGAGAGGATTATGGAGTGTTTAAAAATGCATTAATTATTATATAATTATTATAACCCACTTGGGTGAGGGCTAACCCCCCTGGCCATAGGACAAGAAGACTAAGACTGCCGTGCACAGTGAGGTGTGAGCAAGAGGTAGCTACAAAGGTGGAGATAGGGAGGAGGTGGGGTGCAAAAAGACGTATGTTAGGGAGAGAAGGGGATTGCATACTGTACACTATTTATAGTGCTTTAGGAGAGGAAATGACATCAGGAGTGATTGTGAATTACTAACAGCTAAGGTAACACAATTGAACATTATACATATACATTATAAACTCCAAAAAAGAAATTCAGCACACGCGGTTGGGAAATCCTTTTCCTAGCCTACTACAGTACATACAGTATAACCTCTTTGACCACCCCCTATCGCAGGTCTCTATTAGTTACAGATTTTAAAATGGTGTGCAATTTCAGTAAACTAATCACTAAACAATCCCCAACCTGAACTGGTGCTCTCCAACTTGCAGTTCAACAAAAAGGGACATAATTGGAAGGGATGAATACTTTTGTAAGGCAATGTACATGCCAATTGTCTTTGGAAAAGCATGGTATGGAACTATATATACAGTACTATATACTGTGATATTTTTTTCCTCATCATCACAGCAGTCCATGCATAACCTGGAATATTAATTGCAGAAGGTCAGGTTCATTGGCAAATGCACCAGTTGTTAGCTAGTCATCCTTAGCATAATGTTAATATTTTCAGCCCTCCTGTGTGGACATCCATCCATCATCTGTCTCCCTTCCTCAGCATTTTTTTTTCTCTTGATACATGAAAGCATAGATTCTTTCACAATTAGGACCGTGAGGGATAGTATAAAAATTAATGACTGTAAAAAAATAAATAATAATTAAAAAGAAGTCTGAAGCAGATCAGACAGTAAAGGACTTCTTTTTTATCATTTACAGATACGGAACAGGTAGAAGGATTTTTTCAATCACTAGAGAGAAATAATATCAAAACAAAATTAGTTAGGAACCTGCTTTTAAGCAGACGTTTTTAATATCATTACAACATTAAATACAAATATTAAGGTTATAAATAGATTATCTTAAAAGGAAAACACATGGGCATAGATTCACCCTCCTCTCCAAACAGTTTAAGTGACCTGCCTCAGTAATTAGCTTCTGAAACTTATTTTTCCCTCCTTATCACTAAAGTGATAACTATGACAAACAACAACACAGTCTTGAAATAGAAGACTACCACTACGAAATACGTTTTCTCCAGCACAAGTGTGTCAGTGTTCAAGAAGGGCCCTGTACTGTAAGTATTTTGATCTTTCAGTTTTGACTTCCGGGTTCTGTTCCCTATGTCACGAGCATTCGTATCTGTCCTGAGATAATATTCACAAACTTCCCAAGGGTTCAAAACTCTGAACTCCCCCTACAGTAATAAACCTGAAAACACCTGTGACATCCCTTTGTTAAGAAATAAATGTAAAGTCTTAAAGTGCTATATCCAGTGCTACATGTGCAAAGTCTTTTCCAAGTACTAGATATGCCACATTTCTTAGAGATCAACAAGCAACATTCTACAGATCTAGTTCATTGGAAAGATAGTAGCTAATTAATCTGAGGATCTCATCCTGTCTTTTCTTGAAAGAAGAAGGGGTTATGGCTTTTAAAACATGGCTGTCTAGCCTGTCACATGTTCCTTCAACTTCGTGTGTAAAGAAATATGTCTTTGTCTCTGTTTCAAATGTACATCCACATAGCTTCCACTTGAGACCTCTAGTTCATACTGTATAACCCTGTTAACTCTGAAGTTCACTGGGTTGACTTTCTTAATGCCTTTGAGGATTTTGAATACCTGGATCAGGTCCCCTCATATCCTTCTCTGTTGAAGACTAAAAAAACTATTTTAGTTTTTCAGTATAAGACATTCCTTTAAGCCCCAGAATATATCTGGTTTCTATTCTCTTGACTGATTCCAGAGCAGCAATATCTTTTTAATAACGTGTGTTCTGAATGTTCTACAAAGGGCTTTTTTTCAATTCAATACAGACTGCACTGACAAAAAGGTATGTAAAAATCCTTACAGTATGCAGTTTGGTCAAAGTTATTACACGTGCCTACAGAAAAATAATAGAAATGATCCATTTCAGTCATCCAATTAATTTATTTCCTATAGTCAACACCTCCCCCAGAATTATTATCTCAGATTTTTACAGCTTTGGAGTTCCTTTCTTATACCCTAACTATTACCTTTAAATGTACACTGTCTTTTATTTTGTTTACTTTCCCTTCAAGATATTGCTCTCTCCCTCATTCCCTCACACACCTAAAGAAGGCACTACAAATGAATTCGTTATTCTTCGATCTTTTTACTTTTTAGCATTGAATTAATCATTGATTAAATGGTCAGATGGAAAACTTATTTGCATTTAAGTTTTTATTTTATTTTATTGCACAATACATTTTCATTAGCTTGGCCAGCAGCCATGTCACCCTGCAACTTACAATTGACAGCCCACTGAAGCTATTCAGGTGTGAGCCTGGTCAGTACCAGGATGTGAGACCTCCTGGGAAAAACTAAGGTTGCTGCTGGAAGAGGTGTTAGTGAGGCCAGCAGGGGGGCGCTCACCCTGCGGTCCATTTGGGTCCTGATGCCTGGCCAAATTTCCTATGCCTCCTAATAATCCCCCTCTATGAATTGGCTACATTACTTTGTTCTCCTCCTCCCCCCCCACACTCCGACGGCAGGCTGAGCGACGCTGGTTGGAGTATTCTCGGTCGCATTTAATGGCAACATCAGCTCAAAGATTTGGTTCAAACCACCAAATGGGGGCGGGCGTGCCGACAAGCAGACCCTGCTGATGCGGGATTAACGCTAGGATGAGAGAGACATTTTCATTAGCTTGAACCACACCACTAATTCCTTTAATCAGGTACTCTTTATTTGAAATAAATAGGTAACATTTATTTAAAGATTTCCTGCTAAAAGCTTTTTGGTTTCCACCAGACAGGGTGAAATATGTCAGTCAGATGTGAGAAAAGGAAGGACACCTAATGAAAGAGTGAGACTGTTGAGTGATGTGTGGTTCAATGAAACACAAACACCAAACAGACAGACAGACTGAATAATGTACACTTAGACAAGTGTTGTTGTGGGTCTCTACATTATTCAGTCTGTCTGTCTGTTTGGTGTTTGTGTTTCATTGAATTAGAGACCACATTGTGTCCTTGTTTTGTACCAATTGTATTTGTATGTGTACTTGGCTAAGCAAGTGGAAAAACATACATTTTAAAATGTATCTGGATAAATTTTGAATGGGACACATTTTATTCCTTTTCTTTTGTATTACTACTTTCTGAAACTTTGTAACTCCTTTGTAACTTAATAAAGTTTCCAATGATACAATTTTACCAGTATGATCGTGTTTTGAGATGCCATGACCTGGTCTGGCCTTAAATTAAATTACTAACTTTGGTTGTGTTTTGAGTTTCTTCCTTTTATTTTCTCATTAAAATGATAAATATCAAGATGTGGAGAAAAATATCATATTACAGGATTAATATGCAAGGTATTTTAACAGAAATAACATTCCATTCCACCACAAATATTATATATATACAATATATTATAAGTATATACAATCAAATGTAGCATTCTTGTGCTAGACTGTGATGTTCCCATCTGTTGCAATTGATAGAACAGTAATCTTCTGGTTTCTACACTGCATTTGTCAACACCCATATCACTCTGCAACTCACAACTGGCAACCCACTGAAGCTAAGCAGGTGTGAGCCTGGTCAGTACCTGGATAAACTAAGGTTGCTGCTGGAAGAGCTGTTAGTGGGGCCAGCAGGGGGAGCTCACCCAGCAGTCCATGTGGGTCCTAATGCCCCAGTATAGTGATGGGGACACTATACTGTAAACAGGCGCCGTCCTTCGGATGAGACATAAAACCGAAGTCCTGACTCATTAAAAATCCCAGGAAGTTTCTCCAAAAGAGTAGGGGTGTAACCCCGGCGTCCTGGCCAAATTTACCATTGGCCCTTACCAATCATGGCCTCCTAATAATCCCCATCTATGAATTGGCTTAATTACTCTGCTCTCCTCCCCGCTGAAAGCTGATGTGTGGTGAGCGTTCTGGCACACTATGGGTGCTGTCGCATCATCCAGGTGGATGCTGCACATTGGTGCTGGTGGAGGGGAGTCCCCATTTACCATTTACCAGTAAAGAGCTTTGAGTGGAGTGTCCAGAAAAGCACTATATAAGTGTAAGAAATTATTATTAATTTATTATTATTTATTCTGTTTGCGTTAAGGCAAACTACTGTAGGTTCAATGGAAAGTTGACCTCTGTAATAAAAATAGTATTGTTAAATGGTTAATGATAATGGGAAAATACCTTAAAGGGTTATTTTTTTAGCACTCATGTTTCACAAGTGCATTTTGCATGGATGGTGATCAAAGGTATTCTATAGCAGGTTTACCTGCATTATGTTATCGTCCTGCATCTACCACTCACAAACACATAACTCAACCTTTACAGAGATTAAACAAAAGAGCTGCTCCTTTTGACCTACAACATACATGGGAAACAAAACAGAAAAGTAAAATTGTTGTTCTTGGCCATCATATGACTGTCCATGAACAATTTTAGCATATTAGCTCCTGATGTATGCTGTCACATTCTATAACTGCCTGTTATGTTTCCTGCCCCAGTAATCGTAAACCCTTCAACATACATAGCTACTGTGTGTGAATCTACAGGAACTGGGAATAGGCAAACAGAGGAGACAAGGATAATGCTGTTGAAGGCAAGAGAAATGTAATGACCGTAAAGGCATGAAGGAGAGCAGCAAATGAAATATTTGCTGGAGATGGGACTGCTGAATCAACACTGACCAGCACACTTCATCATAATTATCAGGACATACTACTGCCAGGGGATTTATAAAAATCCCACTCAGCAAATAATTGCCCTGCTGTTAGGAGATAGTCAGTGTTAACATGCTGTCACAGTCCGGCGTTTAGTAAGATATTCCACATTCAATTACTCTCACTGAGAAGTAAAAGGAAACATGATCATTTGTCAGCTTCTGCTGTTACTCTTCTGAATGAACTTCTTTCAAAAATCCAGCAAACACTCCCTGAGTTTATGCAGCTAAAGTAAACTAATTTTCATTCAGATTCTTTATTAACCACAGCAATTGGCACTTTGTAAAAATTATTGTTAGTGTTGTCTGATTAGACTTACTAATTTTCCTTAAATCATTTTTTTCTTCAGCACAAGCCTTACATAAATATTATATCCATACAAGTGGTCACTGAAGGCACCAACATAGGGTGCCAAATTAATTTTTTTTATGCTTTAAGAAATACTTTTTCTCCTCTGTTTTGTAGACTTCTTTCTTTTAGCTCATGCTAGGTCTTCAATAGTTAAGGTTGCTTTTAGCTTGCTGTTAAATGACATACTGTACTCTAACCCTACATTATAAAACTGGATAAAGATAACAATGTTACTAGTTGTCAAACCCCTTAAAATGTTTAATGCATTTAAGTGGTTGTGTAAATCATTCCCTAAAGAGCTCTTTAATGATCCACAATTATTTCCCCTTATGTGACTTTGCATTTCAATGTTGGTATTGCCTACAGATGTCCAACCCAGGGGAAATGCTGTGATCATTACTTTTACAAAAAGTAATTACAGTATGTATGTATGTTTTATAGAAATAAGTCTTTTTGTCCTAGCAATCAGTATGTCTTGGAAAAGTGTGATCCAAAGTTTGTACATTAGAGTAAGGAAGCATACATAAAAAACAACTTGCTTAGAATCTTCTCCATCTTGCAATATCCTTTTTATAGTCATACAGATATGAAAAGCTCAAATGAGAAGAAAAAATGCTGTATCTAATTATTTACTTTATTTAGTTTGGAAATGGTTCAGTCATCATGATGGAGTAGGTGAAAGGTCAAAAACTGTACAGACTACTGCTCCTTATAGACAATGACCCCTATCCCTTTATATCACTGTTTGACTAAGTGGAATCAATACCATACTACCATTCTAGTTATATACAGGTTTCCTGTGTTAAAGTGATTTAGGGTAATACAGAAACTGTCTATAATAATTAAATAAAACAAAGGGAAACTGTTTGTGATATCATTTCAAAATATCCTGTAACACTAAAAAGCCTTACTTGCCCATTTTAGCTATGACAAACTGGACATGCAAATGAAGACCACAGCTGCATAGTATGACAGGGTAAGACTTAGGTAAGCACTACAAACCTGATGAGTACTCAGGAGGTAATGCATCCGCTGTGCTTCATAACACTTTTTCTTCTCTTCTTTCTCCAGAGCCATTCGCTCTCTCTCCATCCTCTTGATTTCAGCAAATTCTGCCAATTCTTTTCTGTGAGAGATGACAAATGACTGATCTATTATTCATTACATCAAGACTTAAAAGAGTACAGATTAAATATATTCTGTACATACTGTACCAGGGTAAATATATATAATTTATACTATGCAGTGAACTCAGTAACAAACTAAAACAATCTAAGCACTTAAAAAAATACTATTTGAACACTAATTGATAACCAATAAATGGAATAATACTTTATGTATAATTAAATCTCATCATGCAACAAATTATGGTAAAAATAATTTTATTTAAAATAAGAATTTATACAAAATTTTAGAATGAAGATTAAAGTTAAATACCACAAATTACAAATAATTGGTATTCACACAGCAATCTTTGACTAAACTGGCTCAAAAAAGGAAATGAGAAGGCTAAGTTCATCAGTGTATGTAAAAAACAGGCAGTAGTAAGTAAAGGGACTAAAGGGGTATGCCAATATTTAATTATTTCAAGTGATAATCTTTAATTTTGTTAAATCTTTTTTGTTCTTCAATATTTCATATCAGTTTCATTGAAATTTATTGTCCCAAAGTGTGAGTGTGTGCATGGCTGTTTTTGAATGTGTCTGCCTTGGGATGGACTGGTGTCCAGTCGAGGGTGTATCCATCCTTATCTCTATTTCTTACTGGAATACACTTCATCTCTCCCACAACCCTGAATTGGAACTGTATTCACGATTCTGATGTACTGTACAATTTATGCGGCACTTTCACCTAGACACAGATCTCCACCAACAGCTTCATGTAGGTTTGGACGGAAACCTGTGGAAAGACATTATTTTCCTGTACCATTAGAGGTCTCCACTGCACTAATATTTCATGCCACTGGCTTGTTCCAGCATACTTTCGTCACTACTGCAGGCCAAAGCCAATCGACTGTATCATGTATTACTGCATCACTGCATCATGTACATTGCCAGTTGTAACTTTAGTTTAAGTAAAACAGGAGGGGGATTCATCCTTTTTCCTCTCTTTCAAAACAGCAACAAAAGCAGTGTTTTCCTAGTTTTCCTAGTGTCCTGGGAGTGAACATATGCGTCTACATACTATACATTGGCACTGAATAGATACTGTATGTCCACATGACTCATAAGGGCACCTATTCTATAAATGTCCCAGTGTGTATTTCCAATAGCTACATCAAAAATAAACGTGTTCTGCTCAAGACGTCTTCCCCCCTTTCTAATTGGAAATTTCCTGTGTTTGCTATCACAGTTACATAGGTAATATTAAAAGGAATGTTAAATCCTAATTGAACAGTGGAAGAGTAAGTTACTCTTCCACTGAGTACTATTTGGTTTGTTATTTATGTGTTTTTGCCCAGGCATGAAATACACTTCTAAGTCATGTACTTAGGGTTGTTTGCTAAATCTGCCAGCAAGAGTGACTGCTCACCTACTTCCCAAGAAGGGTTTGCAAAGTTTACTATTAAGGGTGAAACTGGACAAAACTTACTCTGTGTTGAAAATATTTATTTAATTAAAATTTAGAATAACATTAATTTAATTAGTGCTTAATTACTATAGGGTGTCCATAAAAAGTCAAACATTATCACTGCAAACAAAATATAAACGTTATTTATACGTTTAATTATGAAAATAAAAAAACATCATACTACAATTAAGCACTCAAGATGTATTTAAAAGCATCAATGCAAATAATATATGCACAACGCAATGCAACAATATTCAAAACCTAAACATATAAATATCTGTTTAGTTTTATTTTTTGTTGCCTAATTATTGCATGAATATTTTGAACAGTAATAAAATATTCAACATTTTTGTTTTACTTGTACTGTATATCTTGGATAACGTTAACATTTGCAGTATTTCTTAAATTTTTATTCATTATGTTTTTTATTATTTTATATTACTATAGATCTTTTCATTATTACATAAACAAAATAGTCCAAATATACATATTTTAATTGCAACTACTCAATAGAAGCTGAAAGACCTAAATCTTCTCAGTCTTTTGGGGATATACTGTAGTACATATATACTCCAACATTTGAATATACTACAACTTCATTATTGTTAGTTTATTCAAACTCCTTAAAAGGTTACAGAGAATGTGGGCCTCCACGTTCTGTGTGTAGTGAGAGCTGTGTCAGTCTTCTGTCTGACATCTTTGCTGGGCTGTTGTGCCAATGTGTATTGTGAGGACATGAGGACATGAATATGTTATCTTCATACATGTTCAGTTCACAAATGTGTAGTAGCTGGAGCTTCCCAGGGTAAGGGGAATACTCAGCATCTTATTAACCTTATCTGGTTACTGCTAAACTTTAAATCACATCTCTGTTAGGCTGTTAGAAAAAAATAATTAACTACTACATGTACATGTTGTGTGTTAATATTCATTTTTTTAATGTTAACTATTCGATTCATTTTTCCCCTTACTTTTTATTCAAAAGAGCTTTGGAAAATATACTGTGAAAGTTACTATATTCATTATATTAAAGTGATAAATTAGTCTGTTATTTAAAAAATAAAACTGTTGGTTAATTAACAATGCCTTTTTCTTAGGTGATTTAAAGACCTTTATAGACCTTCAAGAAAAAATCTTCAGACACACAATGCCTTTCTCCTTCCAAGACTTAATGATGAATGACTTGCCATCAATTTAAAAAATCAGGATTCCTCAGACATTAATATTTTGGATTATACTTAAAGAATCCTTCATTTGAAATGTTTTTTGACCAAGATAAAACCTAAATTGCAACTACCATTTTTAAATAAAAAATGCTGTTCACTATAAATACTATAAATAAACAAGAATACATAGAAATTAAATAAATGCCAAATTTCTGAAACTGAAGGAAAGTATAATTCTGAAAACAATAAAATTGCATAATTATTGTATTCGTTTTATAATTTTAATGAATGGAAAAATAATTTTAAATAGGAAATTGGAAAAGGTATTCCAGTTCCTAAGAAAGTTAGTCTCTCCTCAAGTTTCTCATGTTTTTTTTCTTTTCAATTACTCATAAGAAAAAGAGAACACTGCAGTATATAACATACGTTCTCTGTGTATGTAACACAGTGGCATTTAAAAGACACCCATTTGTTAATTGTGCAGTAGTGTATTTTGTCTTAAGTAGGATTAAACAGTGAATTATATGAGATATAAAAAATCGCATGGTCCCATATTTGTAACACAGCACTTAACAATTGCTTAGATTAGGAAGTTTAAAAAAGCTAGGTTTAGTTTTAGTTTTAGTGAGTTGTAGGGCCTCACTGCCAGGAAGACAGCAGCTGACCTGTTTGTGGATAACGCGGCATGCTAGCTGAATGACCTTTCCTAACCCATATCTCAAAGCTATTATTAATTGCTATGTAGTACAGCAAAGCCAAACAAATTTGTTTCCATTGAAGGGATCTCTATCTGTGTCTCTGGATTTGTGCTGTACCACACAAACCTCATTAGCTCTGTCCATTTCTGTGGGAGAGATGGGAGTTGCTAACACTGATGACCTTTCTTTGTCCTTGCACTCCATGTTTAGCTGTTAAGCAAGATCAGTGCTCTATAAGCAAGTTTGTTTATGTATACACATATATAACACCATTATGTTCAACAGCAGTTAGAATTATCCACATTATCTGAGTCATTAACTTGAAGTTATATTATCTGGCTTACTTCAGTGGTAGTGTAAACATTTGTACGTATAAACATATATAATATAATAAATAAGACTATATGTATAAAGACAGGTTACTGAATTGCTTACAACTTATTTAAAGTTCATTTGCTTAGGGAATTGGAAGTAGCACAAATTTCATATTGAAAGACAATAACAATGTTATTTTTTTTAAGATTCATAATTCACTGTAGGGTAGCAGTGATGTGATGGCAATTTGTGATGAAAAGGAAATTAAAATGTTTTCAATGGTTCATAAGTAATTCTCACAAGTATGTGAAGTATGACTAAGTTATGTATAGTTACTGTACCAAGGGTTAAGTATGGAGTGTTATAACTATTTATTCTTGACAAGCTTTAAGCATAGATGAAGACCTCAAATGCTATTGAAAATAAAATAATTATGTACAATAATTACATGTGCTGCTTCCAGAGTTCAGTATTTAATTGCAGATAGCACAGAACTACATAAATGAGAGGTGTGTTAGGGGAATTCTGTCCTTCAGGGCCATTTCAACAAAGCTTAATTGGTCTTACTAAATAATTAATTTCTATGTGACCTGGATGGATTTTTAATTGGTCCAATTAAATAATTCAATACAAGGCTCGAAAAGAGAATAGATCATTAGAATGTTTGTTGGCCCTCTATTATTATTATTATTATTATTATTATTATTATTATTATTATTATTATTATTATTATTATTATAACCTTGTGCAGGTAGGAATTTACACAGTGTCATTTCCCAGAGAAAGATCATTGTTATTCCAGCACCTAGTACAGACATATACATGAACCAAAGGAGGTTTTCATTTATAATGGATTCCCTTCCTTGGATGTCCTTGAAAGGGACACAAAACTGTGAAAAGTAGCCTAACCACTTGAAGTCCATAAATTTTCCTCAGCTCGGGATGAGTTAAAAGATTTGCCATGTAAGAACATTACAGAGGGAATTTATCTGATTATAGCAGTAATAATTACCCAGCTGTTTATTGCAGATAGAGAAATAATTCATGCAGGCAACAGGCCATGGTGGCAATGACACTCCGCATTTAGTAAATATGCAAACCGTTCACTTCTAATTACTCAGCCTCGAGGATGCCCTTATTAAGCACAGAAACTAAAAGTGTTTTCTTGACAAGTGATAAATTGTTACATTGCACAAACTCTTGCCACAGAATTACTGGGTTGAACTTAGGTCTTAACTTCATTAAGAGATTTGGAAAGGATAGTTAAATGAAGATGGACATCTTAACATGGCCAGCCTACCAACATATTATGCACAGACAGTAATGAAATGACAGACAGGAAAATCCTTTATTGTTAACAGCATACATGCCTGATGCGGAGGTCTGCTTAAATGTGTCTGAGGGAGACTGGTTTCATTGGCATGCGACACACTGTTGCTGTTGCTAAATGGGAGCCATTAGTAAAATTTTAAATCATTTATCGTGCGACATGAGAACATGGATTAAAATCTCAGAGACAGACCTTTACAGGATGACTGATCAGTCACGGGGTGATCTGGAGTCTTAACACAAAGAGAATATTTTAAATAAATGCAATCTGCTGCTAATTGATCACAACCCCCGAAGCACTAAATAAACAAGTGATTAACTGTTAAACAGACCTCTTCTTGGATGTGAAAACAACTGTATTCTGTAATCCTGTATTCCTGTTAGTCTAATGGAAGGTCTATAAAAAACACAAAAAATGTAGTGTACCAGGCAGAAACGTAACAGATTACAAACGGTCAATGTACAGTAAGTTTTCAAATCTCTTATTTGATCATGTTTTACAATAAGGTTTCTTACTTCTGTGATCTAATATTTATAGTATTACCCACATCACAGCAAGTATTGTTTTATTCTATGGACATACTGTGTAACGGTCTTAGTAGATTCCTGAGCTGCTGAAACCAGTGTTTCATTCTATCCATTAAGAAAGTGTGGTTACAGAAAACTACTTAGAAATGGAAAATGGATTTAGGAAAGTTAGCAATTGGGCTCACATATACAGTATACACATTGTATATATGTTTGTATCTAGATGCATACTAAATACAGAAGGCAGAAAAATATATTTAGTATTTAGAAATAAAATACTTTAATTTCTAAAAGAAAAAAGATCTCCATTAACATTTTCCAAGTGTTAACAAAATTGATACAAAATAATTTTGTATTTGCTGTAGAAAACAACATATTCTGTTATGCCAATTCATATCTAATGACCAGTGGGATGATGTACAGTAGTATCATGGTAAATGCTTTTGAAAAGACATGTTACACCTGTAAATATTACTTATGTTTGTTCCTAACGTTTCTACTTATAGATTACTGAATATAAGTTAAATTTAAATTCTGTATGATTTGTGAATAGCGTATTAAAGGGATATGTGAGAGGTGCATGCAGAGATTTACTGTAAACTCCTTTTATAATGTTGTAATGGCATTGTTACAAATTTTGTTTTTATTTAAGAAATGTGTACATACTGTATGACCTTGAGTTTACATTTCTGTTAACAAGGCCTTTTTTTCTACATGTATTTAAAATAGATCAGAGATATAACACATAAAATGCAGTTTTATTCATCAATGTTAACATAATATCGGGAAAGCAGTCTTTAAATATTTTACTGTGTATGTACCAATAACAAAGGCAACACATTCAACACAACAGCTTGTGTCTAGGAAGAAATAACTCACAGGTGACAAAAATCATTACTGCGGAACAGGACTGCCTACTTCTGAGAAATATAAAAAAAAGTCAGTGATCCAAGAAGCACTTAACAAATTTACATTTAATTTTAGCCTAAGCCCTAAGATATTTTCCAACAAAATATATTGGTGACATTAAAAATGTGACTTTGGTTTAAGTTTTTTGTCAAAAATAAAAGATGGCATCTTTTTCTGCCCTCCAAGCATAGTGTGTTTTATTAATGCAAGGACTCAGTTAAATCAGTGGCTAATTTTTAATTTCATAACATCATTCGCTTGCTTGTAACCTGGGGCAGTTTTTACATAGCAGGCTAGAGGTTACCAGTGTACATGTCTACCGATTGCATACTCAGCCTTTAAATTAATCAAATCAATTTATCTTTGTAAAAGCGCCCAGAATATGTTCCTCACTAGCGTATGCACTGCATTAATTTTGTATGTAACCATTGAGGACTTAAAGAAGCTGTACTAACATGTAATACTACCATATAGCTATATAGTAATATTTTACTAAACTTTACAAGGGCAATGCTCTAATCAGAACCACTTGAAACACGCTAAACATAGCATCGTTTTCATGAAAGTAAATGAAATGCATTAAGAATACAAATTACTTTTTTTGTTAAATGAAAAGTATCAAATTGTACTTGTACAAAATAACCATTTGTAATCAAACAGAAGAAAAAATAGAATCAGGTTTGCTTTTTGGTATGGGTTTTTTGTTTTGTTTTTCTATAGTATCAAACATTTTTTTTAATCTGTGGTTGCATATATCATTTCTAATTTAACTAATTAAAAAACTGGACCAAAATAATTAGACTTTCCAGCTTTAAAATAAGCAAGATTTCCCTTGTTTCCATTAAACTTTCTCAACAGTTTGCCCCAAGCCCCCAGAATGTACTGTAGTCGTATGGAGTAGAATGCATTATGCCTTCTTGGCACAAAAGAGGCAACAGGGAGAAATGGGTTTAATGGCACATATTCACTATGTTCAGTAGAGGAAAGATCAAGAATTCTCAGTAGAATTCATTTGTCTTTGTTGGTCACACTATTAAAGAGTTTTGATGCCTTTACTCCTTTTTATTTCCACATTGATAAAACTACATAGAATGTGACAGAGCAACCTTGATACTTGAATTCCATTCTACAGGAAGTCTTTGCTCTATCTAGACCTTAATTATTTAAGTCATCTTCAGGAGCAGGGTCGATCAAGCAAATATAGTATTGACTGGCTTGAAGTCTAAATGGAATGTAAGTGCCAAGGTTGCCTAATCCTTTGATAATGGTAGCACAATAAGAGCCTTTGCACACTGATCTGATCCATCATTTCCATTCGTCATCTGGAAAAGTTGTCCATTAATACATTGAACTTTGGATGCAAGAACAGAACTCATCTGAATAAAGTGGCAATGACATCCAGCTCAATCAGTCAAATCAAACACCTACCCCCAAAAAATTGGTAATAACCCAATATTAAAGAACTGTAAAATGCTGTGGGTGTATGACAGGCTGATACTTCACCTATCCTGACTTCACACCTCTTGATTGGCCTCTCTTTCTGTCCCCTACCCTTGCTCCTCCTCTCTTCCAGCTTATGTTCTCCCACTACGTTATCTTTGGTTACTGCCCTGTCTTTCTCACACCTTAAGAAGGCTCCACGGCCAAAACGTTGAGTTTTCTTTCTTCTCTTTTCAGCAGGGAATGAACCTATTACTTGTTCACTTGCAGCCTACACATGTTAATGCAGCTACCCGCCTGAACTTCTAGAGAGTGTTCTAAGCAAGTTAAAAATTAAAAAACTATGGCCGCCATTAGCCAATAAAATTTCAAGGGAAGTCAACAGGCATATCTTTGCAAATGTTGCAGCATTCATCTACCATATAGTAGAATGTTGTTGTCACATAAAAAAAAACCACAGAGGATTAGAAGACTACTGTATGGGAGTTATAATTGAATGAAAGTGCTCACTCCAAGACACTAGTCACTTATTATCACCAATATGAATAGATATGGATGTGTATTTTTAAAACCTGAATTAATTTTATTTTTTATTTTATTTTTAAGTCACTTTAGGTTAAAAAAACACAGAACATTCAGGTAGTTTTTAATGCAATACTTAAATTAAAAGATCATCATCTTACCTAACTGTTTCATTCATCTCAGTCAGGCCTTCGAAATATTTCTTTCTTGCATAATAATTATGCACATATTTCCTTATATAGTAGCCTCTCCATCTTTTTTGAATCTGCAAACAATCATAAAAGAGAAGATACAATGATCAGCAACTGCTTATCACAGGTGAAGAATGTACAGTAAAAAGTACAGGACGTCTGATATTGTGGTATACTGTAGCTAATAGTTATCTTTGTTACATTTAATTGTGAGAAATGCACATTTAAAGGTTGAATTTTAATAATTTATATAACGTGTTCAGTGTTTCTTGAAATTATCATATAATATAAAATGTATGTATAAATGTATACAGCCTTTAGAATGCCTGTATAAAATACCTGTGAAAATGAATGTTTCACAATCATATGCAACTTTAACAAAACTGCCCAGCAAAAGCAACTCGAATGAAATTATTTCAATACTACAATCAATAACAATGCAGCAGTGGTTTTACAGTATCTGTGATAATCTAATAAATTTTGCAATTGATTTGACTTGTTTTAGTACTGTACATGCTGACCATACATCTTACATGGCCATTCTTTTAATATTGTCATCAAATGTTATTACTCTTGCAATGATGGCAGCAATTTTAGAGAAAGTAAAACATTAAATACAAGTTTTTCACACCCTGTATGCACATCAGTGCGTACATGTTGCACTGATGAGGATATTCATATCCTTATGTCTTGTGTGCACAGACGGGCAGCAGCATTTAGGAGCTATGGTAAAAGTGGTAGTGGGTGAGAAACACGACTAATACTTCTTGAATAGTCTTTTTTTGCTTTTGCTTCCAGCAATTGCTGGGAACAGCAGCAAATAATAAAACAAACATGACAAAAGTTAGGCTTATTTTATTCAGTGGAGTAGACTTGTTATACAGTATCTAGTATTCAGATTAATGCAAAAAATTTCAAACTGCATTTTACTGATGCTGAATAACTGCATACTGGTAACAGGAAAATTGAATATGTACAGTATTTGAAGGCCTTGTGTTTTCAGAAAGTTTGTGTTTATCCACATCTACTACACCACTAAGTAAAATGCTTACAAGTGTGAAAATGTTCCTATTGTTCATACATATAAGGGAGAGGGGAGCAGACTGATGATTTCAAAGGGCAGTAACAAAAGACCTTCAGTGTTGGGCTGACATCAAGTCACTTCCAAACATTCACATCTCCACCACTTATAAGACAGTAAATCAGTACTTTAGGTGTGAAGTCACTTGTGAGCAAACAGTAAATTGACTGATCTCACTGCCCCAATGAGAGAAGAACAGATGTCCTTCAGGCTAATTAGGAGATTAAAACAATGGCTGGTATAAAACAATTATTCCAATTGATCAGCACTCAATAGTTACTTTTAAATAAAGTACTGTAATTGCAGGCTCAGAAGCCAAGTTCTTAGTGACCTTTAAACTACTGAAATCAATGAGGCATATTCCTTAGTTAGGTGGCATAATCCTCTAAAGACCTCTCTTAATGTTGATTTCTATTAGTGTGAAACAAATTCCCTTAGTAAACACTTAATATAGAAGCAGTGAAAAAGAAAGAATTCATTAATAATAAAAACAGTCCTGGGAATTCAATAATGAATTTCCCATTTTCTAAAAAACATCAGGGGCAACTGTCATTCAGGAATAGGAATTAGGGGTAGGGCCCCCACATGATCAAGAGATAAAATGCCTTCCTTGGAGCACATGTTAGGCCCAATAGTCGTTGGTTTAAATTTTGGTCATATCATTAGCTGTTTCTGACTGTTGCCTTCTCAAGGCGAAAAACAGAAATGCATGAGTAATATCAGAGAAGAATTCAGAAATTCTTCTACTTTTTGAACAACAATTGTCTGGTTGGGTGGGGACTTTTTATATGCTCTGTGAGAGAGCTGCATCAATCCTCCATCTGAAACTTAACGCCACTGTTTCTCTTGTTGGCTTGCATTGTGAAATAGAAGAGGATTCTTTTTCTTCTTGCTGTAGCAGCTTTAGGAATAAAAACATTGTAAAAATCCCCATTTTTGAAGACATGAATCTGTCATCCTTATTCAGCTCATATTTCAGAAAATGTACATGCTTTCTCCTGTGCTGGTCAAGGGATACTGACTTTCTTAGGAAAGCCCCTGCACAGATATCAGCAGAACTGGATATTCTGACACTTGTATCATGATTGGTTTGACTGGGGATATCTCATGCTTACATGCTTTGATTTTCTGATACCTTTCTACAGAAATGTAAACAACTGATATGAATCTGCAGTACCTTTATGGTTAAGTTTCAGACAAGATTTTCTTATGTCCTACATTAGATTTCATGTATTTCACTGAAATAATAAGAAGCATTATTCTATAAAAATGTGTTAGTGAGTGTGTTAGTCTTGTAAAAATGTAATCTTGCAATATCATCTTTTACAATGTCACAAGGGAGAAAAGGAGTTGTATAATATTGTAAAATGTAAGATTGAAAACACAAACCTTTAGCTCATAAATGTGCTTTTGTCACACAGATACAAATTGCTTTGACTTATAGGAAAGAAAATCAAAGTGTTAATCAAACTATTCAATGCTGACTTCATATACAGGTGGTGAGCATAGTGCAGTCAATAATGAATACATACTATCATAAATGTGGACTATGTAGGATAGTGATGTTAAAAATATCTCAAATAACTTCCTAGGTATTGAATTTTGAAACTATATGTTTTTGTTTCATTTATCCCTTATTTTGGCACCTCACTAATCAGATCTGTACTATGTTGGTTTGCTTATTATATTACAATCAAATTCAGAGCACAACTGACTTTTCATTTGTTTAACAAGTGGAGAAATATTTACCTTGACAGCCATCTCATTGTAGAAATTCATCTTCATAATAAGATATGCTGTCTGAGAATCAAAAGAGAAAACAGAGAAGATACCATTACATTTCAGTTACATATATCCAAGCTTTCCGATATCTCACATATGAAAGTTAAGTCTTTTTATACATAATACATAATTAATCTCAGAAGCAAAAGAGAGAAAAAAGTAAGGGGAAGTCAGACATTCCATTGAAGAGACAGGCTTCTTAATACATAATGCAGACTTGACCAAAAAAATCTATGGTAGTCAAGCTAGAAGCTAATGGAGATATATGATGGTAAAATGCTCTCTGCTGAGTTTGATAATCAATGGTGCTCCACTGAGAATAGACTAACAAAGGCAGGAATATTCACACAAACTGATGACATGCACTATTGTATGATTTATTCACTGGAGCACATTTCAGGAGAAACTTGTGAGAAACATAAAAGGAATTCATATTTCAAGATGTCTGGTTTAATAATAACAATAAGAAGAAGGAGAAAAAATCAAAGAGAGGGTACATTCTGTCTAAGCCCTACAAGGAACTGGAAGCTAGAATCTGATTAGAAATTGTGTTTTCTAACCATTTCTGCAATGTATTACATCCTTAGCTGCCTCCCAAGTGTGCTTTACAGTTTTGTTTTGTTTAATATTCAGTTTAACATTATATCATCATAAATAATTAGCATTATTTGACTTGCCAAACTCGATCCAAAGCAAATTGTTTGTGGAGAGCGGCGGGGATTGGATTATTTATCAACAATCTGTGCAATTAAGAAGCAGTTGGAGGCAATATGTTATTTACAAATGCAGTGAACAGCCTATTATGCATATCATATTTGCAGTACTGTGTTACATGAGTGGTTGTCATGAAAATCAAGAGTCTTTAGTACCATATGTCCGCATTTTAGAAAATAGGCCTGAATGAAATCTGAGAATTCAACACTATTGTCTGCATGGTTTAGTGAAATATAGTATTAGATACATGTAAAGTCATTTAACACTCTAATATATTTAAGATACTGTGAAATTTGGCAATAGAATCTACTACAGTTTATCAAATGGTATATTTGTTACTGCAATACTTGCAAACTGATACATGATAGGGTGCCAGATTTTTGTTTAAACATTGATAACATTTTTCCATAAGGTCCATGATAAATAATGAATCCCCTTTCAGCAATTTTTAAGGCTGAAGTTGAACACTTCTTTTTATTGAGCTTTGAATCTGTCTTAGAAATTTAGGTAATTTACATTCTAGCTGTGAAAATGCAAGATGGCTAAGTTTTACTGTTATGGTTGTATTATGGTTGTGTCAATGATACTTCATTCTAATTTGAAAGTCATTTCTAATTCTTGAAGTGTATGCATGGAAATTCATTTTTTTTTGTTCACAAAGGTCTGCTATAAATTGTAAGAAAATGTAAGATTTATTTTATTTTTCCCTGTTTAAACCAATCAATAAATCTAAAAACTAAATATAAATGAATATACAGTACTGTAATATAACTTTCAAAGTATGTTCAAAATTATTCTAGGTTTTGGTTTCATGTGTCATAAAAAACAGAATACAGATGCAGCCATTCAAAGTGCACGGTACAGACACGTACCGCAGGTAATTGGCTGCGGTGTCGCGTATCATGACGCAAGATGACGCTGGGTACCGCGGTACGTGATTGGTTGACCGACAGGGGCACTCGTGGTCCGTTGGTCTGTCGTAGAAAGACTTACTGTAAACGTCTTTACTGTGCCCGTTGTAGATATTGAATTTTACCACTGAAGGGAAATCTTAGTAGCTGAGCATAAAAAGAATAGGAGCATACTGTAACGCGTGTGAAGGCCATAAACGATATTAATTTTGGAACATAAACATACAGTATATAGCTGGTCTTGGTACTTTAAAGAAAAAATACACACCAGTATTCCAAGTCTTTAACTAACGTGATACCGGAGTCAACAAGCATACTTTTAGAATTTGATTAATAGGGAATATAATATGGAATCGCGTATCTAAAGAATTTAATAACGGTATGATTATAGTCGTGTACTGCGACAGGGCTGTGTAGGGCTGTTTCGCCTCCCTGTTCACGCGAGTTGTCTTGTAGCCTACTGGTCTACGTGCCTGACTAATAACTGGCAGGTTGTGTGTTCGAATCCAGCTGGTGCTGGACTCTTCTTTTAACAAACATTTCTTCGAAAAAATAGAATAGCGATATTATGGACAATCAATTGACTTTTATATTTCAAAATATCACAACATGATCGATTTTAAGTCATTTTTGATAACAATGAATAGTCACCTTCTTCCCTTCTGACAGCGGTTCCTGCTTCTATTGTGTGTGTGTGTGTGCAATAGAGTAAATTTTTATAGAGAAATGGAGGCTGGACAGTATGCGTTACAATATAAAGATTTATATTGATTTAAATCGTGTTCTGATTTAAATCGCAAACGCGTGTTTAATTATATGTGTTTTTTAATCATAATCAGGCTAATGCAACATAAATTGATACAGTATCTTTGTCTTCTAAGTATCTTAATAAACTTTCAGAATAGCTTTCTACCCGTCAAGATTTATATTTCTTGGGATTTTGGGATCAAACGTGGAAGGATTAGATTGTAATCGTTTTTATTTGTCAAATACGTGATTGTATTTCTGAATGTTATGTGACACCTACAGTAGTTCACTGCTTTAAATACATCGAATTAAGAAAGTTATGTGTAGCACTTTAGATCTTTTTTCTGAACCAGGGAAAATCTGATCATGTTTCTCTATAACAATAATAAAAAACTTTATTTTACATATCGCCTTTAAAAGTGGCATCTCAAAGCAATACAGTAGATCGAAAAACAGTTAAAAGGGACCAAATTAAATACCAGACAATCGCAAACGCATTTTCAATAAAATTATTTTATTCATTCAGCAGAGAGTGAGAGGGACATCCAGCAGAGAGAGACACACACACCGGTTTTCATTGACAAAATTGTTTTTTTTTCAATTCCTCTTGTCTAACAGGAATGTTTTGTTTGTGGACAGACTGTTAGACTAGAGGAAAAGAGCGCCTCCTCCTACGAAGCATTAATCGCGTATCTAAGGAAAATTGCAGTATACCTTTGTTCATGCACATCATTATACAGTATCTCATTTTGTATTTCGATAAAAAAAATTGTTTGCCCAGCCACTATTGTTGTTATTGTTTTTATGTTGTTATGTTACATTATAATTTGGGTGTCTCCTCTTGCCAGAAAGCTCTAGATTGCAACGTAAATTGCAAAAATGCACTTGGAATCTGTCCAAGCCCTCCTACGAAAATTATTTAAACTGCGACACTGATCATTCATCTCTAAATAAACTTTATTTTATATAGCGTTTTAAGCGAATAGGTAATTAGATTGCTCATAAACCTAATCGCTTTTTCTACATAAACACAGCGTGATTGCTCTCTGAAACTGCTTTTCCTTTATATTTAGGCTCAGATTTCAACTATAGATCGTATTATTATAAACTTTCTTGGAAAAATGTATTTTATGTAAACCATGTTTGCTATTAATTCATTTAGGGCTAAAATACGTTCATTGTCTTCCAATCGAGTCGAGTTGACATTGGAAGCTTGCCACTCCCGGACTGTTAAACCAACGCATTAGCATGTTAAAGCGATTCTATTGAGGGAGGAGCCCAGCTACCACTTAACACTGTACTTCCTACTTTGAAAATACCTGTGAAACCGGTTTAATTCGTCACAGCCAGCACTCCGGCAGAGAGGGTTGAGTAAAGTGGAAGCAGAGATTTCCAGCGAAAGACACCTCCCCCAAAAACCCAGTAAGCAGTAATGCTTTAAGTTGAAAATCGAGGTAGATTTTGAGGATGATAAAGAGGATAAACTGGGATGGGAGGAGGGTTTGGTTTCGCATAAGGGGCGGGAATATGATAATTGGATGAATTTGGGAGAGTATAATGGTTTGATATATTTGATTTTGTATTGTGGTCGTTATCTATGTTTTTGGTTGGTATTATGTTTATATGGTTGTTTTTGTTGGTTGGTTGTTATTATGGTTATTAATAATACGATCTATAGTTGAAATCTGAGCCTAAATAAAAAGAAAAAGCAAGTGATTAGGTTTATGAGCAATCTAATTACTTATTCGTTTAAAACGCTATATAAAATAAAGTTTATTATTAATTTGCTAGACAGAGCGGTGAACATTATTTTGCATAAGACAAAGATAATGAAATCTGTGTACGCTGTAAGGTTTTTACTTCTTAAACTTTTAAAATACACGTTTCGAACAGAAAGAAATCCTCTTCCTGGTACAGTACTGTAAGTATAGCAAACCAGCACGTCTTTTTTCTCCAATCAGAGGGGTGTTAGATGGTGTCAGCCAATCACCATTCTGAAGCCCTACCATAATCTCTGGTATGGGGAGACCCCAGAATTCTGTCCCATAGTTTAGACAGATGATAGATACTTTTATTGATCCCGTGAGGGAAATAAAGTAAATCATTTTCATTTTAGGAAATTATTAAACGCTCGGTTAAAAGCAAAGGAGATTGTCTGTTATAGTGGACATAAAAACAAGAGTTCGCTGGCATTATATCCTAGAAGACACAGACCAGGAGAATGCCCGCAGCGTAAAAGAAAATGCCAGATGAACTGGGCGTTTGCCCAGCGTAGTTATAGTGGACATAAAAACAAGAGTTCGCTGGCATTATATAATTATACGAATTACATGAATATAATTATATCTTATTAATTTCTTGAGATACGCGATTGTTTATATACTGTATAAACTTAAACATATACTGTATGTTTAAGTTCCAAAATTAATATCGTTTATGGACTTCACACGCGTTGCAGTATGATCCTATTCTTTTTATGCTCAGGCACTAAGATTTCCCTTCTGCTTCCCTTCTGCTTTGTGTAAGGATGGTATCAAAAGCAATCTTAAGTGGTGAGAAAGCTGTGCTCAATGTATTTAAGGGACTTAAAAGTAAAAGGAGATGCTTCATATTCCTTGACTAATTTTAAAAACTAAGTTATAAATGCAGACGCTCCCTCGGTGCCGCGCCGGGTGTAAATATCAAAATATTGTAACGCAACGGGGGCTCTGTCAGGGGCTTGAACCCGGGACGCCCGCGTCTCTCTGCAGTGACCTAGCCCCGTGAGCTAAAGAGAGATCTGTCTACAGCCAGTAGCTGTAGTCCTGCTATCACAGGGCGGTGACGTCACCTGCTCTGGTACGCCGGCTCTTACACAGTGCCTGTCGGCCGTAAGCGTTACAATATACATACCCAACACTGCTTGTACCCATCTGTCATGCAAATAAAACACCTTGAATTGAACTGAATTGAGGGAGAGGGGGGGGGGAAGGGGAGAGACATAGCCAGGACTCAAGGCAAATAAGATACTTATGGGTACACAGGCGTTTGCACGTATAGTTAAGTTATTACTTGGTTTTCAAAGTGCAATGAAATACAATATTGTTGTTGTTGCTGTTCTGGTTGTTTTTATCCTGTAAAGCGTTTTGAGAAGCCACCTTTAAAAGCGATATATACTGTAAAAGCGCTGATTCTTATGGAATGTGGATTCAAATTTTTTTTTAATCGCGTATCTAAGGAAATCTCAGTTTAACTTTGTTCATGAACAAACAGTGGCATGTTACATTATTATTAGTTTTTTTGTTTACAAGGCTCGCCAGCTAGTGTGAATCAAAACCTATCTTTCTAGCTTTTAAAGTCGTGCGATGTGTAAACCACAATTCAACTAGAGAAAAAAAGACCTGAATGACAAGATTTAAGATGTGGCTGTCAATGTTGGATTAAAAAAAACACATTGCCGGACGTTTGTTGCATTGCTTGAAAAATAACTTTATTTCGAGAGACTGGATAAGTAATTCAAGTGTTTTTATAACTTCCTGAAAAACAAGTAATAATTTAACTATATGTGCAAACGTTTTATGATATGTCGCTGTTGTGAATGTCTGTGGACACGTGCTGGCTGGACAGGAGGCTCCACTGCACACAGAGAGGGGCGGGAGGAGGGGACAAGCCGATACGTACTCTTAGAGTTTGATTAATAGGGAATATAATACAAAAATATAGTACTAAAAATAAGATGCACTCTACAGACATTCACAACGGCGACTGTCAGAAGATAGGACACAGCGGCTCAGGCACCCGCTGAATGGAAAAGGGGCACTTTAATGTTCTGTATGGCTAATACTAAAGCCAATACTGGCTCAATACCCTCAATGGGCTTTGACGTGCTAATGCGTTGGTTTAACAGTCCGGGTGTGGCAAGCTTCCAATGTCAACTCGACTCGATTGGAAGACAATGAACGTATTTTAGCCCTAAATGAATTAATAGCAAACATGGTTTACATAAAATACATTTTTCCAAGAAAGTTTATAATAATACGATCTATAGTTGAAATCTGAGCCTAAATATAAAGGAAAAGCATTTTCAGAGAGCAATCACGCTGTGTTTATGTAGAAAAAGCGATTAGGTTTATGAGCAATCTAATTACCTATTCGCTTAAAACGCTATATAAAATAAAGTTTATTTAGAGATGAATGATCAGTGTCGCAGTTTAAATAATTTTTGTAGGAGGGCTTGGACAGATTCCAAGTGCATTTTTGCAATTTACGTTGCATTGTCCAATGTTCTGTTGTAATACAGGCTAGAATACAGTTAGTCTAAGCTTTATCAGCTTATTTAAAATAAATTTTTTGAATCCCCGGCGGAACACACTCCATAGGAATCAGCGCTTTTATACAGTATATCGCCTTTAAACACATATATTAAAATCGTAAACGCGATTCAAATCAATATGAATGTATATTTTGTAACGCATAGGTGACTATTCATTGTTATTAAAAAGACCTAAATTCGATCATGTTGTGATATTTAGAAATATAAATTTGTTTGGTGCGAGTGAGGTTTTATTTAATCTCTGACCAAGGGAAACGTTTCATTTTTTCAAAGAAATGTTTGTTAAAAAATAAAGTCATAGTTCCATGGGATTCAATCACAGACCATGTGACATGGGAGTCAGGAAACTAACACACAGCGCCACCGGATTTAATAACGCAATAAAAACGCTATAAAATAATGTGACTAGGCACAGAACAAGTTTACAGCACAGTACAATAATAAATGCTGACCATGACTTTAGAAGCATAAATTACCTTACACTCAATTTAAACACAAGCTGTCTTTCTGTATGAACCTCTAAACTGGTTCATACAGAAATGTAGAAATGCATTAGCCTGATTATGATTAAAAAACACATAATTAAACACGCGTTTGCGATTTAAATCAGAACACGATTTAAATCAATATAAATGTTTATATTGTAACGCATACTGTCCAGCCTCCATTTCTCTATAAAAATTTACTCTATTGCACACACACACACAATAGAAGCAGGAACCGCTGTCAGAAGGGAAGAAGGTGACTATTCATTGTTATCAAAAATGACTTAAAATCGATCATGTTGTGATATTTTGAAATATAAAAGTCAATTGATTGTCCATAATATCGCTATTCTATTTTTTCGAAGAAATGTTTGTTAAAAGAAGAGTCCAGCACCAGCTGGATTCGAACACACAACCTGCCAGTTATTAGTCAGGCACGTAGACCAGTAGGCTACAAGACAACTCGCGTGAACAGGGAGGCGAAACAGCCCTACACAGCCCTGTCGCAGTACACGACTATAATCATACCGTTATTAAATTCTTTAGATACGCGATTCCATATTATATTGGCAGAAAAGCTTAAAACTACCACTTTTTCACACGCTATTTCACATGCTAGTTAAATACTTCGATGCTTAAAATCGTTAGGGAGAAATGGAATACCGGTGTGTATTTTTCCTTTAAAGTACCGATTCCTGGAATCTGACTGGCTGACACCCTTCTGAAGTGGTTCCATAAAATCTGGTATACGGAAAAGAAAGCGTTGATAAATACAAGTGTCTTTTAATACACTCTTTGCTGTGCTCTTGAGGATCCTTGTGATATTTTGAGCTCTAGTTGAATGATAAGTGTCGCATTTTAAATCATTTTCGTAGTTAGAAATTATGAAACGCCCTGTTAAAAGCAAGGAAGTTTTTATGCCCGTTGAAGTAAAACAAAATGCCTGACAAAGTATGGCTTGGACAGATTCCAAGTGCTTGTACAAATGTGCTAAAGAAATTATACTTTGAGTATACAGCTTGTCCAAAGCCATCCATTTGTAATATCTTCAGTAAAGGCTTTGATGCATAAATATTTCTGATAAAGGTAGGTTATGTACTTTTGTCCAGCTGAGCAATTTTGCTTTCATAAAATATGCCAACATTTTAATGACTGATGATTAACATGCTGTAATACACAGTTCAAAATTAAAGGCTCAAATGCTATACATGAGAGGTTAAGCTCCCCCTGGCGGTTTTACAAGGTGACGCCGGATAGTTTCCGGCAGAGCGTCAAATGACGCGCGATTAACCACGTGACACCGTGTGACACTGCGTGATACCGCGTGATACCGCGACACGCCCACCGGGGTATGCCGCGAAATACCTCACCCATTTTGAATGGCTGCATCTGTATTTTTAAATTCAAGTAGATTTACGTTTTATACCACCTTCTTATGTTGCTTTTTTCATTAACAGTTTACATGATATAAACAGAGGGTCTTATATTCACGGTATTTAGACACTGAACTCCATATGGGTTGGAACTCATGAGGATTAATGTACATAATTGTTTTGAAAAAATGCTAAAGAGTGATTTTCCTTGCATCTTTAATCATTTAAACCTCATCTAAACTATAAACATAAAGTGAACTTTCAAAGCTTTTGAGGCAGTGGAAAAAGTTCCCTTTGCATTTTCTAATAAATAACGTTAAGCAAACAAATTCCAATAAAAATGGTTAATTTAGGTAGAGTTATTATATTGTAGTTTAATCTCATCAGATCCAGGATGATAAGGGAGGCAGGCCTGGTTAACACAGGGATTGGAGATCTTTACGGTAAACCAGGTTGTTGATGTAGGTGGTATTAGTGGACCAGTAGGTGGTACTCTTCGCTCTGGATCAGAATTTCCAAACCACTGTCACTGTATAGTGAACATTATGCTATAAAATGTACTATCCTTTGGGTGAGACATGAACTGCCAAAAAACATCCAAGTAGAGGATAAGTACTGTAGGTTCCTTACTATATGTATATCGCCTTGGAATGGAAAAAAGCATGGAATTGTGATTAGGACTTAATCCCTAGTGGGACCATTTCTATACCCTTTAGCAAGATACTTTACTCAGATTTCTCAGGTAAAAGCTTTACTACAGTAAATAAATACAACTGTGAATTATCATTGTAAGTGAAAGGATTGTGCTTTATAAGATTAATGCTTGATACAGATATAATTATTTAAAAATTAGAATATTTTAAAAGACTGGACAATTTGTATATCCATACAAATAATAAAAATATGTATTTTTTGCAAGAAACAATTAATCCCATCCTACAGATTTAAGAATACAACTCAAGGTTACATACTGTGATTATTTGATGTGTATTTTCAGTTGCATATTCAATAATAACATGAAACTTATCATTATTTTCACTCATTTATAATGTCCTCTGTATGTCGTTGGATGTAGGCAATGAATAACCCCATATGAATAACGATTAACTGTTAGTAACCCAACTATCGGGGTCTTTGTCCACATGTTTTCTGTTATAAATACATTTAAATTGTATTAAACAAATAACAAAGGTTTAAAGCCTAGTTGTTAATTTATATACAACGCCTATAAGGACAATACTCTTTCAGATTTTTCTGAAATCTGTCCGTTAATATTTGCATTTTAAGACAAACATTTTATCCTGGCAACCTCAGGATTTTTTATTGGCTATAAAAAGTCACTTCTTGTGAATGAAGCTTGATCAAGAGAAAACATGATTTGCAGTTACCTTAAAAAGCAAAAAACATATGGATGTACAGCCAAAGCATATGGGTGAAAAGGCAAAGTTCATATATTTCCATATGCTGCAGTGTCTGCATGAACTGCTGCCTTAGTTCACTAATTTACAAGCAGATATAAAATCACCAAGGTCAAACTGAAACAATCAGCTAGCCATGAATGACACTCTGCCAGTTTGAACAATCTGTGTTACTCCAGATTGTATTTCAGAACACAAAGATGCTGATAGAAGAGAAAGGTAGAACGAAGGTAGAGAAATCATAAAACTGGCTGAACAGTCCAAGACTAGAAAGTTTTTATTTTAAATTTTATTGGCAATGAAACTAAGGTTTTCCCTGCTGTTCACATCCTTATCCAATTTCTATTGAATTAATCTCACCACACTTTGAAAAAATTTAACTCTACATTCTGTATTCAGGCTGCAGTAACCGACAACACCGACCAATGATTTTATTACCACGGCCACTGCAGTGTTATTGTTGCTGCTGGAAATAAATCTAAGCTGGCTTTAGGATCATCAAGGGAGGGCCGTTCAATTGACAGATGAAAAGGTGGCCTAAAGAAATTTAGCTAGTAGTAAAGACCAGCTATTTCAAAGTGGCTTTTTGAGTTGCATTTGTTACTGTAAATAAATGACTCCAAAGACACTCAGTATTGTTTCTGGGAATAATAATTAATCTAAATGATGAACATTATCAACATTAAAATATTACTGACTTAATTACTTTAATGACTTAAAAACCAACTTAATGTGCATGCTTATTGTCTGTGATTAGTGATCTTATACAATATATTTTTCTTCATAACGTCTTTAAATTAAAAGAGCATTTCAATATTCTATATTATACAAATTGAATTTGAATATTATTTAATTTTTTGTTAATTGATATTAAGACTGTGTCATATTATTGCTAATAATTTGAATTTGTAGCAGCAATGTAAATGTTGTTAAAACTAAAATGACTAAAGAAACATTTAAATGTGACTTGAGATCACAAGTACAATAATACTGCCAAATAATGCCAAAATACCAATGTGAAGGTTATTACAATGTAGTGCAGGTATCTGTTACCAGGGTCACGTGACTCCAAGAGCACATTTTGTATTATTGCCGCTGCAACTCAACTGTAAACAAAATCATTTCACATAAACAAAATGACTGTCACTAAACAAGATATTCCCTTTGTTTTTCATGTATAAATTAATTTCCTTCATAGCTGTTTTTTCTATAAAGGTTCTTTAGTCAGCTTTCCTCTGAGTTTAGCCTTTTAATCTACATTTTCAAAGGTAAGCAGGAAATAATGCTTTTCATCCATTTATAAGTAGATTGTGATAAACAGTACTTTACATAAAGGAAATCTCAATTTATTGATATTCAGTTCTATTTATATTACCTCTGATCACACATTTCTAAAATAATACGGATTCCTGAAACACAATTATTGTTTTTTAGCATGTCCAATTTCTTCTGTTATTGTAATTAGCATTATTTCCAATGATACTACTATTCATTTTATATTTATATAATACATTTAATCTCAAAGGATCCCAAAGTGCTTTACATATACATAAAGTGACTAAAATGCAGTACCCAACTGCATACTGTGCCTTTGTACCCTTACCCATACACAACTTCAATTGCATCAGCAGTTGAAGTAATGGGGACCTTTAGGAAAATCAGAACAAACCAAGAGTGGAATTTAGAGATTAGCACCCATACATTTTCATAAAAGAAGCTATTGGACTTTTAATGAAACAGTAGTCTAGACCATTGTTTGATGTCTCATCTGAAGGATGTTGCTTCCTTAGCACACAATGTTCCCTGACACCATACTGGGGTGTTGATCTGGACATTTGTGTCCAGATGGAATACTGCCCTACCAGCCCTGCCTCATTTTTCCTTCTTTTTTCGTCTCACATCCGAGTATGTAAGAGGCTTAGCCTTACATAACTTCAGAGATCTGAAGAGATCAGGCTACAAGGTGGTAATGCTACTGATAAATATTCTTTAGAGCTCATTAGCCACTATGCTCTTTCTAGTGTAGATACAAATGCAGAGAAAGAGTATTTATAATTTTTGATTTTGTTACATCTACCTGTCTGTGATCTCTGTTATCATCACAAATACCTTTGTTGGGACACCTTTTTCTTTTTATTAAGTATGATACACCTTAAAGGTTTAAGAGTCTGTTTTTAAGTCTTCTTAAGCTCTACTTGTCATCAGAAGCATACTCAATAATTATGACAATAATAGCAATACTAGGACCTACCAAAAAATATCTCCAAGGGACTAGCCCCATTTTGTACCCTATGTTTCCAGGATAGGCTTTTTTCAGTCCATTAGCATTCTATTGTCTCATTTTTCTTATACTGTACTTGTCTGAAGCATGGGTAACTTTCAACATCTAGACTGCTTATTGTAGATGTACTAATACTGTGGAAGTCAATAACAAAATTTTCATGAGGTTTATCCTTCCTCTGCATATATTGAAGAGAATACTGTAAATGACAGATACTATAAGTGTGTAAGATGAGAAAATGTCAAAGTCAAAGTTGAAAACCAGTTGCACCCATTCAATGTTTGTGTGGTGGACCTTTAACCTTTAACCTTAAGCATTACTTGGCTGATAAGTACAAGGAAATATAGACATCCAGCCTTACCTTTATCATTTGTCTGTATAGTATTCTTGCAGTATAGCCTCTCCATATTTTCTGAATAATAGTTGCCTTTCTGTTCAGATGCCTGAAAAAGTACAGATTTCAATACTCATCAATATAATTTTATTTTTTAAAACAAAGAAAGAGACTGTGTAACAGTAATAATAAAGATAACAATGCAATGACAATCTTATGATTATTATGATTTATGAAATTATTATTATTAATTTTGAAATCAAGCAATTTTGTCTGCGTGTGATATTGCATTTTTGTGTTGTTTTGTGTTATTTAAATAGATTTCAGTAGTTTGAACAAATCCTGATTAAAACACAATTCAATTAGAAAGCTTTATTTGTGTAACTTGCCTGGGTGAGGTGAACAACAACATGTCCGTAAGGATGCTTAAGGGTGGGGTTATCAACCCTTCGTTTTCATTTTAATGAGAGATGAGCCAGGGAGCTGCTACAAGGTCAAAGATTGGGTTGAGGAAATGATGTGCAAATGAAATACGCAAGTAGACTGGAAACATTCTATTAATACGTACTGTATGTAGGTAGAACTGAAATTAGGGTTTGAGCACCTCTCCTCCCTAACTTTTGTTTAAAACACCATTTGATATTTTGACTTACAGTACACCATAAACCCGTTATTTTGCATAGTTATGTTGGTTATTGTTCATGTCATCATATTTCTTATATGAAATAATGTTAGGGTGGCAGCTTCAGAGTCTTGTGGTACACTGATTTTCTTTACCCTCCCAAAGAGATGCTGGTTAGCTTGGATTGATTATTCTAAATTCTCCCTTTCTCCTAGCAATCTGTCCAAGGGGACAAGCATTCATGTGCTTTTAGGGATAACCTGCATTGTGCTCTATGCTTCCCACAAAGGCTCCATCTTGCAACAATCCTCACTAGAACTCACTTTCTGAATCCCCACTTTCTGATCCTGGATAAGCACATGAAGTATTTGTCCATGCACCAACAATGTAAGTGTTTGAAAAAATGTCAATAATAATTGGAAATTAATGTGTGGTAATCCTTTTGGATAGATGTCAAGTATGTGTTGAATATCAACACTATAGAGAACTAAAGTCATTGGTGTTACTATTATTTTTTTTAAATCCTTTATTTAGCAAGTGAATTAAAAACAAATTTACATTTGCATTAACAACCCAGACAGAGCCTGTTTATACAGAGCATAAGTGTTTTGTTGACACAACCGACTATACAGAACAGGACAGAGACTGATATATGTGGAAGCAATTATATTTTGGAGCTGATAAAATATTTTGAAATACAGTATTATGTATTTCAAATTATATTCTGGGGATAACTGTCCTTCAGGCTTTGGAACTATACAGTACCTCACTCCTTGATAAGACGTGAGCATATACTGTAGCATGTTTAGTATATATACATTTCTACATCCAATTATGACAATTGTCTATGCACATGTATTTACTGTATCTGCATGTAGAGCTTTCTGTTACATTTTTGTATGGCTTGTGAGTTTTTATTACACTAACCTTGCTACAAAAAAAAAAAATCAATCAATTACACTAAAAAAATAGTCTTGTAGCCCGGAAAATGGTAACCTAGGAGCAGCACTTAAGGGTCTCAAATTATGCTTAATTAACCACTTAACACATAAATCAATTAACTAAAATAATCTAAATTAACCTACAGCCTGGAAGTAGGTCTGACCCTACAATATGAATCTGAGAAGAGTACAAGCAGCACTTTCCATCAAGTGATGCAGCAGGCCTTTTTCATTGTTTTATTTTCAGGAATTATTTTTACATTTGCAAACAGTTGGTCCTACAATTATATAGCTGGATCAGAAAGATACAGATGTAGATTCATGTTAAAAAGATGCATAATTATTTTAGAATGTGCTGTATTGCATTTAGGTCTTAATTGAAGTGTGGTTTAATTACAATAATTTCAACCCAGGTTTTGTTACTAGAATATTTCTAAAATTCTATGATCTGATTTAAATAAGGAAACCAGTCTGAAAGGAAAGATTAAAAGGTCAGGTGAAATAAGAGCCTTGTACATTTAGCAAAATGAAAGTCTGAAAGTAATAGGAAGGCTTAAATAATGTTTCAAAGCTGTTTCATCTTATAATAATCTGTATAGGTTTGTAAAATGTTCCGTAGTGAATTGCCCTATACTCTGCTCTTTATGTATGTAAACGAGCTTCATACTTGAGGTTGAAAGTGAAGCAGAACAATACAATGAGACTACAAACTAAAACAGGCTACATGCACATAGATAATTAAAACAATTCAAATTTGAAGGAATTTAGTACACAGTATATACTCTTATATATACTTGTATGGTATCTGTGTTGTTCATAATTAAATTCCGAAATACAAAGTTAAAAAATAGTAAATTGAATCAAAAGTTTGCATGTTTTCTTGTTCTTACATTTAGCAAAAATTTAAAAAGGATCACTGACAAGCTAGGATTTGAAAAAAAGTATTGCATGAATTGCTTTCATTGCTTCATGACATTACACTTCTGAAGTGTGACTTCAAAGGGTTACCGTATGCATGATTCTCAGCCTTTGGGTAGACCACAATAATAATATAATAACACACTATACACAATACAACGATTCACAATAATATAATGCAGGACTCCACAATTTATTGATATGCACTATTGATGGGTACAAGGTCAAGAATTTCCTCACGTGATGTCAAATCACTTGCAACACATCTTAGAACCATTCGGACAAAGCTTAAAATGCAGTAATGCTTAAATTCCCTGGACAATGAAAAGAAGAGTCTGACCAATATTTTTGGCCACAGATACAGTACTATATTGATATATAACCATATAATGATTGTCAATACAGGTACCCTTTCGAAAATAAAATATTTTCAATATTTACTGAGCATTGTCGAGTCCCTATATACTGACAATAAGCTCAGTGATCCTATTTGGAAACAAGTGAAGCAAGGACTACAAGACAAATAGAGGCATCACTGTGCTTAGCCATGTTGGGAAGGGGTGTGAACAATTTCTGGAGCGTTTTGAAACACAGCGTTAGAAAGTTAAGAGAGTACACTGGTGTAATATTTGCACTCTTACCGCTTTGTAAAAACAAGCAGGCTTCTTTTGAGAACATTTAAACATTTTCTAATGAATAAAAATATTATAATTCTTCTTTTAACAGGTCTATTATTACTCTTAATTTAATTTTTTATATTTAATTGAAACAATAGTGTTATAAGATAGAGAGGGTAGGGGTGGTGTATAAAAAGTAAAAATGTAATCACTCACTAAAATCAATTTTAAGATATCAATCAAGATATGTAAAACTACTATTATAGATTACTTAGAAAAAATGATGAGACCCTACACTCAGGCTTGCTATAGTCCAAAGCTAACTTCACTCTTCCACTAAAACAGACTTTGCAGTTTAGCTAAGTTTAATGCTGGTTTTGAATCTCTATTTAAATATAATCTTATAGTGGGACTTAAAAGGAAAACACACCTGTTAGTGGTCCCTATTCATCAGAATAATCTACATAAAAACAATCTCCATAAACTCTCTTGGATGACTAGATCTCCATAAACTCTCCTGGATGACTAGTGCTTGTATTGTTTAATTGCAGAAGAATGGCAATTTTACACTTAACACTTTGGGAAAAATCAATTAATTTAGCAAAATACTGTAAGGAATGCATCCAGCAAACAGACCTAAAACAGCATTTAATAATGCACACAATGTTTTCTGAAAAATTATACAGTACATTGCTGAAGAATACATTCTCCCACAAGTTAACTATCTCGGCATTGAACCCATACAGCCAGTTCAAAAAGGAGCAATAACTTGATCTCCACAACATGATTTGAATTTGAATTTGATTTGATTTGACTCAGTCACTGAGCATCAATAAGCAGAACAAGACAAAATAGAGTGAAAATACATGCCACATAAATACACGCAGGCATAAAAATTTATCCAAACAAGCATTTAATGTTCATGAAGATAGAACTTCTATCTATACAGATATATAACAAAGTGTGTCACTTACATTATTGAGAAACTACTCAAAAGCACAACTCCAAGGCAATACCAACCCCAAAAAAGCTGCAAAGAAAACTATAATTTTCATATATTACTTCACTCAATGGATATGAACATTTTACAATTTGCTTGATAATGTTCTGACTATTTTTCCACATACAGTATAGAAAATCTTCATATACTGTTAATTATTGGGTCTTGCTCAGTCTTTTCAAAGATTGACAAACTGATGAAGCACAAGTCCTCTGCAGGGGATTAGATCCTACTCTTATGTTTCTTGTTTAAACTGTAGAGGGAGTACTTTCAAAACAAATGCAAGTAAGGGATCTACAGTACTAGGACTTAACCAGATATCTTTTAAGAGTGAAGTACAGGAATTTGTTATCATGTAACAATCAAATAGACAATACCATGACTATGATTTGTGGAACACTAATGAGAACTGCATTAAATTTGAGTACCCATTCTCATGGTGAAGGGATGTCAAATTTAATTACAAACAAAAACAATATGATATTCTAGCTGTATCAATGATAACCATTTTTTTTCTGTCTCTCAAAAGCTATCGGGACCACTATTCAATGAAAATTGCCTCTGGGAATTCTTCGGAGAGTATTGGGAAATAAAAAGCAAGGTCCGTGAGGATTGCAATTTTCTTTTAATTTTCCATTTATTTTAATTTAAGACATTTAAAGATTTGAAAATATCTGGAAAAAAGGTCAAGTATGCATTAAGTTTTATAAAGAAAACACTTTGATACTGCATGTCAAATTTTAAATCTTTAAATATAATCAACTGATATTTTTGCTGGGAGCACTTGGCTCTCTCAGATGTTTTCTCTCTTCTCTTTTCAGCATGGAATAAACCTACAGTATTACTTGTTCCTTTGCAGCCTACTCATGTTGACGCAGCTACCCACATTAATTAAAATAGTTTGTAAAGTGACTGACTGAAACTCCATGCAATGCTAAATGTTTACAGGAGCTTGTTCTCCCATTACAAAATGAACTCTAGCACCTAAATCCTGGGGAAGTAATGAGTAATTATTAAGGCTTCGGCACCATATTAATAAAAATATTTAAGTGACTTAAGTGAGTTTTAAGAGGATTACTAAAGTGAGACACTTAAAAAATTATGTACATATTTACTAAAATACTTACTGCATAATTTACTGTTCTAATTTAAGTGAGCTTTTTTAAATGTTTGTCTTTAACATAACGCCATGGTTCCGTCCTAAAAGTTTTTTTCTTTATGAACTTTAATAATAAACACTTATTATGAAATAAAAAAACCCATAAATGATCAATACAATTTCTAAGAATTTAATTTTTAATAAAGTTAATTCAGTTATAATCTGGTATTTGTTGCTGGGCAATTAGGCTCAAATGAAAGAGCTTTGAACATTCTGTCAACTTTTTTTTATTCCAGTGTTTGGAGCTGAAGCTCAAGTTGAAAACTAAAAAGCTCTCTGTTAAAGAAAAGCTGACAATTTTGAAGCAGAAATAAAAAAAATCTCAATGAGAACCATCAGCACAGAAACCAGACACACCAAAATCAACAATTTTGAAAAATAAAAAAATGAAAAGAAAACAGATTAATAAAGAAAATATCTACAGGTGATGACAGAAAAATTATCAGAGTTCTTTAGAAATAAAACCCTAAAACTAATGTTGATGCAATAGCCATCACCTACAGAGTGCAGATACTGGATCAAAATCCAAAGCTTGCAGAAGACAGCTGTTTTATAAAGCCTACTCTGAAGGACATAAAGCTCTTGTCAGCACCAAAAAAGAAAAGCCAGATTAGAATTTGCTAGGAAGTCCGAAGAGGAGGTGAGTTATGTTTTATGGAGTGAGGAGACCTAGATGAACCTTTATCAAAGTGATGGAAAAGTTGAAGTATGGAGAAAGAAAGGAGGCTCAAAACTGTAACAAAGATAGGGGATAACAAAATTAGAACAAAGAAACACAAGGGATTAGAATTGTAGTAGAAGATGCAAGGAGCAGACACAGACACCAATCACATAAAAATCTTTTTGAAGAAAAATGTTCTGAGTCTGGAATTGAAAGCTCTCAGGGTATGCAACATCCTTTGGGACAGAATTCCAGAGCTCTGGGGCACAACAAGAAAAGGCCTTGTCACCCAGAAAGTGTAAGTGAGCTTGGGGGACAAACAGGAGACCAGAATCAGATGACCAAAGGTTGCAATGTGGGGAGCTGGAAGGTAATAAATCAGATAGGCACTGAGGTGCTAAGCCATCTAGAGCCTTATACATGAGCACACACATTTTAAAGTCGACACAAAACCTGGTAGGAAGCCAGTGCAAAGACTCCAGTACAGGAGTACTATAATGTGATCACTTGATTATCATTGATTGCGACTGTTGAATTCTGGACATACTTACAGTAAAGAAACAAGTAATTAGGTTTATTCCATGCTGAAAAGAGAAGAAGGGAAACACAATGTTTCAATTGTGGAGCCTTCTTCGGGTGTATACTTAGAGTAAGTTTGTTTAGAGTGGATTTAGATATCCCAGTGAGAAGATAGAGTTCTGAAGTTTCCAGAAATATTTTGTTTGTCTATGTAAAAAATGATTTTATATTTAAATGTACTTTTGTTTTATGTTTAAGAAAAAGCCAAACATGCAGCATGACAATGACCAAAACATTCGGCCAATGCTACTAAAGAGTCAATCAGGAGAAAAAAAAAGTGGAAAACGTAACATTGGCAAAGTTAAATCCAGTTAAGCATGCATTTTACATAACAATAAAAAAGGCCTGGAGATCAGAACAACACAAGAACAGGCAAGATGTTAGAGAGGTTGCAGAAAAGAGTTAGCAAAGCAAGTTACAGGAAGAGTTTGGTGAGCTCAATGGGTGTCAGTTTTTGCCTGAACATACTGTATGACCCATACTGTACATTGACACTCTGAAATGTACTTATAGAATGAATGTTCTCCATACTTATGGTCAATTGAAATCACTGGGTAGAACAAAAAGTATGATGTCATTAAATATATGCATAGAAATACCAAAACAAAATACATTTTGTTGCATTTTTTGTTCCTATTAATCTTGAGTTCACAAATACACATTTCTTGACTGTAAACAAAAAGTTAGATTTTTCTGTTCGAACATACAGTTGTATGTTTCACTTACATATTATTCTATAATTTGACATGTTGCTAGGATACCACAGAACAAATTTTTAAATTATATGAGAATGAAAGATTTGTCTTATAGATATATTGTATACATATTTCTGTGTATAAGCATCTAAGTAGGTCGAGTTATTGTGAGTTTGAATTTACTTAATTTGTCCAGTTTCAGTAAACAGCTATTTCAATTGAAGTTGAGATGTAATTGAAATTTGCCAAATTTGAAAGGGAATTCTATGAATAAGGCTGACACTTTGGTTTCTGTTTCTTACACTGTTAGTATCTAGGTTGTCTAGATGCTACTAAACGTTTGGCAAATTAGTAGTGATTTATGAAAATTATTATTCATTACGATGTAAAGAACCATTTAAAGAACTCAAATGTCATTTGAGAAATATATTTAAAGCTTAGTTTTAATAGTTTAAAATGTTGTTACTGTACATGTGGTATGGTTGCTTTTCATTGTGAGAGGAATAGCAACATGTAAAAAACAATTTTTCATTGTTAGTTTTGATCAGACTTCAGATTATGTATTTAGAGATCCTTAAATGTCAGGAAATATAGACTGTGACAAACAGGCCATGCTTTTAACTAGTGCTAAATAAGGAGTAATTTTAAGTGTTTTGATTTTTCCATTGGACAAGTTAACAAACATAAAAATAAGCTAATATAAATGGCGCATCCAAGTCTCTTAGTAGTTCTTACTTGCTCTGTTCCTATTTAGAACATATTTTTGGATTCTCCATTATCATTTACACTCATCTAATGTCAAAGTTGAGTTGAGTTGTATTGGGTTTTGAATGTCTCATGAGCAAAACACTCCTAGTGGTGTTAATGAATTATTTGTGTTTGTAAAACAGTTCTGAAACCAAGTATGGCAAGTATATTACCTTTTATAATAAATGACTAAGGTATGTCTTATTATATGTATGATACAGTATGTACTTGCATGAGATTTAAAAGTGACACACATATTTAACACATTTATTCACTAAAATATAATTGTCACACTGGTAAATATATTAAGAACACCCAGGCTAACGAATATACCCTCCGTAGTGAGCAGTCCATGGTTGGCATGAGCAGCACAAAACAGACTTCCATCACTTACCACACCTAGAACAATCCAGTTGAAAACAAGTGGAATTTATGGAATTTGTAGTTAAGTCCCATCATTATCTTCATCACAAACTCAGACGAAGGTGACCATACTAAGTTAATGCAGCAGTTATTGCAAAACCTTGTGGAATACTTGGAACATACTTTTAAAATGATCATTGCTGTACAGAAGGCCAAATGTTAGTTAATAACACATCTTCTGGAGTTACAATACATTGTTCTCATCATTCTGGTTACCTAGCTACAATGATGCATCAGTACAGTTTCAAAAACTCTTCTACCAAGCTGAAGTCTGTTTATGCTGACATCACACAGACACTGTTGGTTCACAGACTGTGATCAGCAGTATTATTGGAGAACATAACATTATATCAAGTAAACAAGTTACCTGAATAGTTACCAACTATTTTGGTCTGTGAAACTAGCCCCTCATGTGTATATGTTGTGTGTTTTAGCATAGTTACACCTTACTAATTGTAAGACCAGATTGCTGTACTGATGTTTTTTGAAGCCATGAGGCACTGCATTTGCATTCCTACTGTTTTAGTAGAATCTTTATGTTTTTTAAAAGGATTCTTCTCTTGGATAAAACAAAACATTACCTAAGATAGGCTCGAACTCTGCACCCTCTGAACCAGCTCTGTATTTGAACAGCAGCGCTGTTTTCTTTTCCTCGGTTTTCTTCTGCAATCCTGAAATACAGCATTAAAAAAACTTACTGGAATTTTCCAAAACTTTGTCACAATACTCCTTGGAGACAGATGCCCTTTATAATATCCACAACGTACTTTGATGTGCCCACAAACATCTCAAAGTACTACTGAAGTTTTAGGCTATAACTTTTGTTATAGTCAGGTGTGACTATTACATCATACTTGACAGAAAAGGGTTCCTGGACCTGAGAACCAGAGTTGTGCAGAGTTGTAAAATGTATTCAGTGTTGATAAACGAGATAAATATTGTTTTGTAGTGTATTTAAAATGCAGAGCTATCTGCGATATCAGGAGTACAATATGTGTAATATTCATTACATTTACACTGATAGTTGATTAATTGCTGGTTATCTTTTTAACAGCTTCATTATGGTAATTTACTGGAGCGGCTAAATTAATAAATGCAATACATAACCATCTCCTTGTAATATTGACGTAAGATACAATATTTTTTCTGATGTCTTTTTAAGTCTGTAATTTACCTGTGTCTGTTAAAATATTCTTCCTTTAAACCCTCTATCCTTCTCTCTAGCTTCAACAGTTTAGCCATGTTTCTGATAGTTTACACTCGTTTCTGTGGAAACGAGAATAAACTACCAAAGTAAAAGGTAGGGGAGAGTACAAAATATAATGTAGAAAACATTCCACACGATATAAACTAAAACTACATTAAAGTATTTTCAAATAACATTTATATAATATTAAATACATTATCATCTAAAATAAGGAATTATATTTCTTCTGATATCTATTTTCATTTGCGTACGTGTGGTACGGTCCGACATCCTGTTTCGTAGCTCGTTTCCCGTGCACTTTTTGAACCATCATGGTGGTTCACCTAAACGTGTCAAGTTTGATTTCACTTGTGAATAACTAGTCTCCGGAGCTTTTAATGTTCCGTGCAGCCAACTCAAGGAGCCTCGGTCAAGTGGAAACCAGCTGGTGAGTTATGTTTTTAATTTGGAAACATTAAACACAGAACAGTTGTCAGCTTTATGTTAAGATCACCTTTGCCGGTGCCTGTGTTGTCACAACTCACTTGTTCCATAACACTTACTACCAGTCACAGCTTCGGTGACAAAAATGCAGATTAATCTAGGCCTAGGCTGTTTTGACATCTTCTCTTTGGTTAGTTCGTAGATTAGTCTGAAAATCTACAATGAACAGTTATGATTCCAAACTTGAAGATCTCATTGCTTTGCAAAACTTCACGTGGCATTTGAAACAGAGATTTAATATTCCAAATTCTGTTAGATACAAAAACCCTAGGTTGATGAAGATAGTATTGGTGTTTTAACGTAAAATTCCTTTCTTGTTTAATTTCAATCGTATTTTAATTTCTAAAAAATATTCAAGATTGACATACACCCCCTCCCGGGAACACGATTTAAAAAAAATGAACATCCTATCAATATGCAATTGTTATACAATTTCTGAAATAAAAGAGGTTCATCTTTTGGTAATGAATTTAATAATAAGCTTCTGTACAGTGCAATTACACTGGTCACGGTGTGCTATTGGCAGGGAAATTTAATTTAGAGGTATATGTAAGCTTGTATTTTGGACCTATGAGGGAACACTAAAAACCCTTAACCCACACAATAAAACCTGCGCAAATGAAATAAATTCAGTTGAAGAAATATGCAAAGCTATTTCGTTTTTTTATCTATGTTTTATTGTAATACTTGAGAATTAGATCTTGGTATATCATTCTTTTGTCATCGCTTGAACTCTTAAGCCCTTGCTATGTAAACGGCACGAATAAGAACCGAGATGTTGCATTCAGACATGCCTCGGAGACAGTGTGTTCACAAGGCTAGCGCCCAAGGTAATGGTACAATTGGCCAAACTAAGTGCTCATGAGTTTTTTTTTAATTCTTGATTTGTGTAATATTGTAAATAATATATGGTTTAGTTACAAGAAAAGACTCCAGTTGACAAGGCCCTTTAAAGGCAGAGTCTGACTACCTAAAATAGTTATTAAACAGAAAATTATGAATTACGTTTTCAGTGCATTTTGAACATTTTGGTTATAATCACTAGAATCAATTGAAAACAATCATAATTTAAGAACGTTTAGCTTGAAACCTTGTGTGTTTGTGTAGTTTATTTTGACTAAAGTTTTAAAGTACATTCATTAGCTAGTCAATATTTGCAGAAAAGTACCTTCCAAAAATATCCCCTCCTTGTATTATCGCCAAAGCATTCAAAAATTGTCCCTTGAATAACAAATGCAGAAATTGCATGTTATGGAGGAAATAGTTCTGAAAATCATTTTTTTGTCAGATTAGCCATCCTCACATAACAGTTACGTGTCAGCAAGAAACTGCATTAGACATTGAAAGTCAAAACAAGCACCTTATTATACTGGAGCTAAGGGAAGGGAAAGAAGTGTGGGAATATGGAACGATTCCACCTTGCCGTGTTGTTCAAGTTGAAACCCTGATATCCCTCATGGAATGGCTAGGTAAGATCCTTGGATCAATTATTTCATAACTACCAACCAGGCCAGATAGGCGAATGATCTAGCGTTGTTAGAAAATGTTTCTTAAAATTCACTGGTGTTAACGGTGGTGTGCAGCCAAAATTTACTTTGCAAAATTAAGTTTTTAAAGTGCTTTCAGGATGTTAAAGTATCTATGTAGCTTTATATGCGTGTTTTAATGCTTATCACATTAAAGGCAACTTGACAGTTGATGATATAGTTCAGGTGGGTAGCTGCGTCAGCATGCGTAGGCTGCAAAGGAACGAGTAATAGGTTTATTCCATGCTGAAAAAAAGAAGAAAGAAAACACAACGTTTCGGCCGTGGAGCCTTCTTCAGGTGTGAGAGAGACAGGGCAGTAGGCAAAGGTAAAGTAGCGGGAGAACAAAGGCCTCTCACTCCTCCTCCCTCCCAACCTTTGTTCTCCCGCTACTTTACCTTTGCCTACTGCCCTGTCTCTCTCACACCTGAAGAAGGCTCCACGGCCGAAATGTTGTGTTCTCTTTCTTCTTTTTTTCAGCATGGAATAAACCTATTACTTGTTCCTTTGCAGTTGATGATATAGCCTGCTTAAAACACCTTCCGACTCAAGCTCACCTGCTGGCTCCAGCTAATGATATCACACCAGGCCAATCTGACACATCACCTGCTGCTTTCATGTCAGTGTCATAATGGGGAACTTCCAGTTGTGAGAAAACGCTATTGCATCTTGACTGCTGCCTTTTCTCCATCATGCTTTTTATTTTTTTAGGCCCATCCCTTAGATCCTAATCTAGGTATAATTTCAGTATGCAAAGTTACATCCTTATGAGTGCCATGTTTTTAACAAAAAGGATCTCAGTCTCTGCTGGTAGGTCTGGTGTACTATCCTCATGTTCCTTCAGCTAGGTTTCTACAAGAACTTTTATGGCTCTTTATTTTACTTTGTCCAAGTATTTTACTTAGTCATTTCAATAAGCATTTGCATTGTACTTTTGGATAACCCTTGTTATGGGTTTGCATAGCATGTCAACTTCCTGGCACATAAGCATGGAGCTATATTAAATGATGTCCTGACTTTTTCTTAAGAAGTGGTACAGTAGAGTGTCCCATATTGTATTAATCCTAAAATCAATTGCATTTAGCAATAAAACATAATTTGATCTTGATAAATGATTGATGTTTCCAAAACACATATTGTTTATATGGGAAAATAAAAGTTCAGCATTGCTATGTGAAAATAAATTAGACCTATTCACATTTTCTTAGTTATTTTGCAATAGCATAATAACAACAGTCTGTTCTAATGACATTGAGTGATGAAAGCTGTTGCATTGAGCAACTGTGAAGTGTACTAAGTGTGAGGCAATGTATACCTTGTTAACACAGTAAACATATCACACATGTATCAAGCTTGTGTTTTGAATGCTGACTTTCAAAAAATATTTTATGAAGAAAAATACTTATGTTGCTGATAGATTAAGTAATATATTGGACATGTGGGGGACACTTCTCCTTCTCTTGTGATGGCCATATTGCTCAGTATTTTGGACAAAAAAACACTCACTAAATAGTGTGTTTCCCAGGTTTTTCATAATGTTTTGTAAAGGACAGACACAGAGAATGCTCATGTACATATTTGTTTACCATGCAGTGCACCACAATTCAGGCAATTTCAAATCTAAGGATTGCATACTGCAGTTAATTAAAATTCTCCATTAGTATTACCAGTTTAACTTTTTGTCCACTTGGATAAAATATGATGCATTGGCACCACCGTGAATGGAAGAACAACTACACGTTATAGAGGAGCTTTCGTTTATCAGATTTTGCACAGGTCTATCAAGCACACAGAGCAAAAGCATTTTCTGATTCCGGTATATTATTTTCTTTCAACTAGCATGGTAAAAATTAAAATTAGATTTCTCTATCAGGCAAAACATCTGACTTGCAATGTGGATTTCTTCAACTGATAGAGAAAAATAATTTTAGTGAAAAGCTTGATGGACTTTGCGGGGGCAATATCAATTCAAGTTTCAGTGACGCTAAGCGAGTTGGAAAAACAGTGTCTGGTGGAAATTGCAAGTCACGCTATAGAAAGAGATATTTGATATTAGCTCTGCTGCTCACATTGTCATACCTGTCTACAGACAGCAGCCATTTTCTTCCAAGTTCTTTGCTGTGGAAGTTTAGTAATACTTTCATATTTATACTGCTTGTGCAAACAGCAGTTAAGAACTGTTTATGTATATGAACATTTAATTTTATGTTATGATATTTGAAGATCATGAATGCCTGAATGTATCCAAAGAAGAGGGCTAGGGGATTTTGCAACTTTTTGGGTATAAACAGTTTGAAGGTGCAGAGAACAAAATGCCCAAAAGGTGGGCATCTATACTGAAATGAGAGACTGAAGCTAGAACAATTTTAGGTACAGCACTGTGTCATTTTAAAACTGTGTCATTGTTTAGGACTGTATGTGGATGATCTCATTATTTCTATTGCATATTATAACAAGCATTAGCATTTATGTTCCTCAGATGATATACAGTGCCAACAAACCATAATAAGAGACTCTATATAAAAATCCACTTCATCCACTCGAAGGTTGCAGGGGAGCCAGAGCATATACCCAGCAAACAATGAGTTCAACGCAGGGTATGCCCTGGGTGGGACACTTGGCCTTCACAGGGCAGATACACAGACACGCACACACTCAAACCTAGAAACCAATTAATATACCAGTATGTTTTTGGAATGTGGCAGGAAACCCACGCAAATATGGGGAGAACATACAAACCCCACGCAGATAGCACCCCAGGTCTGTAACTGAACCCAAGGCCCCAGCTCTGCGAGGCAGCAATGCTTACCACTGTGCCACCCATCTAATAAAAAACACTGTCCAGTAATTTCAGTTTTTTATCGTTCTGTGTACTGTTAAGTTTTAGTTTCATTTGAAAGATTTCATTAAAAAGATGCTGTTTGGAATGTTTCCATAAAACTCTATTATATTGTAATACCTATCATCTTACCTTGCTATAACTAAATGCATGGTATAGTGGGTTGTATTATAACACTGTTACCACTGATACATCTTCATATGGTTCTAAAATATGCTGTTTCATTGTATGCTGTATATACAGCGATACCCAAATTATTTTTCTATGACTTAAATAGTGTATATTTGATTGGAAAAATTGCATAATATACACAAAAACTGCTTATAGTTTCAGAAACTGCTAACTAAAGGCGACAACAATTACTGCGGGACTATAAATTAATTTTGATTATTAGACTGTGAAAGGCAATGATAAAAAATAAAAAAAAGATTTGGATCAGACCTCGAATAAAACACAAAATGGGAAGGAGAAAGTTCCAGACACTTAAACTGTTTTCCGGTGTATCTGTCCGTGGGTTTTTTTCAACTTCACAACGGTTGAAGTAGTAGAGCTGTCGCATCATTTTTTTCGAATACCTGCGGCTCGTATAATATCCATTCCACTGACCTTCGTCCTCATTCTCTATTTTAAAACGGCTGATATCCCAGCAGAGCAGAAGTCCGCCCTTGTTCTGACTCTTTTCAAAGGGGGGGTGGTAAGTCAACCCTGAATGTTATAGACATATGTAATGCTATAGACATATATATCAATTTTACTTTGCCTTTTTAAGATGATAGAAAAAAGTTATTAACACGCAGTTAAGTTCTTTTTTTAGATAGCAGCGATGTCATGTGATGTGTGTGAGGAGTTAGGCTTTGCTCTTCCCCTGCCAGGATTCAGTCACTGTCACTGGAAAGCAAAAAGCATCCATTGCACTACTCCCTTGACGGTGGCAAACTCTGTTATGCCAAAAGGCAGGGTCCTCTGCCTTAAAAGAATTCAACACTGCCTGCATTTCAAAGGGGTGATGTCACTTCTGTAAGCCCTGTTACAGATTCTTCCCCTCTAAACTCCTCCCTCTTCTCTTCTGCAACCTCAGCGACTGATAGACATAAGGTTGTGAAATCCTAATCGTGGCACAAAGGCCATAGTTGGAATTCTGCTCTGCCGCTGTCGGCATTTGGTCATGCGCTCCCTCATGTGCTCAAAGTATAGCATAGAGCTCCCTAGACAGCAGCAAACTTCACAATGTTAAAAGAGTGAATTCTACATTATTTAGGTTTGAAGTGAATGACGGCACTTCTGTAACAAGTTCAGGGATACTGAGCCCTTTTAAATATGATGTTTGCTTGCCATTCCAGGTGTAGATGTGTTACAGCAGCCTGAAAGTGATATTATAAAAAATATACACTTGTGCATTATTTTTATAGTTTTACCCAAGGCTATTGATACTGTGGATCAATCCTTCTGAAAAGCTGTGCAGTATTGGTTTTGATATAGATACTGTATGTTCAGAATAACTTACAAAACTACAGTGTGTAAAATCTTAAAGGATTTGTTTGACAACTTCCTCCCAGGTAATAAGAGAGTCTTATAGGGTTCTATTCTTGGCCGTGCTCTGTTCTCCAGCACATAATCTTTTTCTTGCATTAGGCACCTTTACTATTGACATAATCTCATATGCAGGTACAGTCAACTGGAATAAAGTTCCTTAGATTTTCTGTGAACTGCATCTCCTGTTAAATCTGCTAAAATTAGTTTATGCCATTCATTTAACATAAAGTTATCCTTTAAGAATCACAACATTTTTACAAAAGCAAAATTATAAGTATATATAAATATCAGTTTATGAATATCTAGACATTCAATATTTGCTTTTAAAAGTAAAACCTTTTAATACTTTTTATTTATAAATTATTAGATAAGATTATTTTGTTCTTTATTGCATCAAATCTTGTTTTACACATTCCTATAGACATACACAAGTTCAAATGTTTGTAGTCCTCATCTTCAACTGTGGTGTTGTGCTTTACAGAATGGCCTTTAAAACGGCTCTTGGAAAACTTGATGTCTTATACCACTTTACCTTACGATTTATCACTGGTGCCCCCTATTGCACTTATTGTGACCTCTATTCTTTGATTAATTGGCCTTCTCTCTGCATACTAAATGAATGTTTCACTGTTTAAAATTAATTTTGAGATATTTAATTGTGAAGACACCATCCTGTCTCGATGTATTACTGTTCTCTATACTTTCAAACCATTTAAGATGTAGCACACTTATTAATCTGAGCCTCCCAAAAGCAACTACCAACTTTTGGTACCAGTGATTTCCTTTTGCTTCTGTCGTTACTAGAATAATCTGCAGCCTAACTGAAACTGTCCACCTTCATATCTAAGGGCGGTGTGACTTGTATAATTATTTTATGCCTGACACTTTGACTTGTTAACACTGCCTCGTCCTATTACATTACGCCCTATTTGTTATTGATTTTCCTTTTCTTCCTCTCCTGTACAATATTGGTGTAAGGCTCTTGGTTAGTTTGTTGTAAATGAGAGACTGATATTGGCCAACTTATGTTGATTAAATAAAGAGTTGTAATGAAATAGAGAATTTTATTTTTTTATCTTAGCAGCTCCATAAACTAGAGTTTCTTGATTTGCGGAAAACCATTGAGATTTATTGCTAAAGCATAACACGTCAGAAAGAAAACTTTTAATCATGTGATTATTACATGGGGAAAATGTTTTTACTTTATGCTATAAAACTCCAGTCTAGTATAACATTAAGACACTCTTTCCATTGCACAAGATCGTTTTCACAAGTATTAAGACATACATAACAGAGGAGCAGTGAGAGGTACAGACATAATTCAGTGTAAAAATTATTGCATACCCAAATACTTGAAATCAGTGTTCTATTTCATAGAATTGAAAAGCCAGAAAGCAATCAAGTAGTAGCTGGAATTTTGGGGTTGGTGAGTTCTGTTTTTTTATTATTTGTGGTTTCAGGCAGCTGGTCTGCATGATGTTACAAGTGGACTAAAGAAGTTTTATTTCACTTGCAGAGAAACACAAGTTTGACTAGATTTTACTCTTGTGGGATGAAATAAACCTAAACTGAAGAAACTATTTTCTTTGCAAGTGAAACACAAATCCAATTGTCTATAGCGCCCCGTGACACAAGGAATTAATTACTTACTAAATTAAAAGCTAACATAATTCTTTTATTCCCTTTGTTTGCTAAATAATTTTTGTCCATTCTGTTACATTTAAAGAAGTTGTATAGTAGACTCAAAAAGAATAAGGTAATTATTAGATATGGCTGCAGCATTAAAATAAAAAGCTTGTAACTGCACAAATGTGCAACCATATTGTGAATCATTTCACTTTACAGGATAACTTATGTAGCTTAGTTATTTTACAGATTTTAATGTGAAATTATTTTATCTAGAAAGTTGATGTGATATAAAGCACTACAACAAGTAAATGTTCTTCAAATTCTTTTGACGAAATTCTTGATATTTTACAATTATTTTTTGGTGTAGAAGTATAAAGCTTTTTCTCAAGGACCTTCCCTTACTTGAAATCAATTGCAGATTGATGTGGGAACCCTGACAAAAAGCAGGTGTCAATTTTATGCCAACAGATCATGTTTTTTTTATTGTAAAGCTCTGAGAAACATCTGCATGTAGCACAGATGCATGCTATAATGGCTGAGCAAGGTTATAGATGGAGACGTGCTCAGAAGTGATGACAGCGACATCACTCATGCTGCTTTAAATGCTATCAGTTAATATTTTGTATCTGTTTACTCCTCTACCCATTGATCACTCCTTTCATTTGCACAGCATGTACTTCATTTCTCCACATTGCAGCTCACTGCGTTTTGGTGAATAGTCTTGCTTGCTTTTGCAAGAAGATGCGATTTCATATAAAGGCTTTTCATTACAATGGTTTGTTTTTATCTCCTGTACAGTTATTATGCAATTATATGTTTACTGTATGATATGATTCAGATTTGCAGTAGTAAGAGGAATGTTTCTGTATTGGAGACAACTCTGCTAAAGTACCCCATTCATTTACAGACCACATACTGTACTTTTGCCTTTTTGCATACTATACTGTTACTGTGTAACAAAGCAATTTAAATATTTTTAAGAGGCTGTTTTTATCCAGTTGGAATAAGACCCTCTTTGACTGGACAGAGTGGTAGAATAATGAACATTTTTTTGACTTATTTTCGTAAAGGTTTGCTAATTTGTATTTAACATGCTTTGTAGTTCTCAAACAGGTCATCTAGAATAGGTTTTAGAATACTTGCGTTATTGCCCAATGAGATTAGGTGTAAGGTACCTACTTTGTTACATTTAGTGGCACAGCTCACTCACTCAGTTTGTTTATGTATGTTCTACAGGTAACACTTACCCTTAGAGGGTGCTGTTGCCCATGTGTATTCTTTAAAACCAAAAATATTTTTTCTGTTCTATACTTTTGTTTACTGTGTTTATGTTAGATTTCTTTATATGTAGACAATGCGTTTAATTGTAAATCACTAATAGGAAAAATTTAATATGGCTTGCAGCAAAAGGGTTGTGAGTGTCTGCTTTACAGAATCACTCTTAAATCACACTTTCAGCAGGTGTTTTCACACCAAGGAAAGAATGACTGGAAGTCTTTACTGTATCCATATTTTCGACTTGGCACTTCTATGAACTGATTTCTTAGACTTCAACAGAGCTACGGTTCTCAGAAGTCACAGTTTATTAGATTGCATGGATCTGTTTACATAACCAATCTTAAATCCTTGGTAAAAACAAAGAAGAATTCCATTTAAGCAAATTATTAGTTAATTTAAGTTATGAAAAGCTCTAATGGGGGAAAAGAACTTCAGATTTTTCCCAGTGCTCTAGCTATGTATTCCCGGGTGAAAGGTCCTAGGCTGAGTGTTATCCTCTTTCCCACCTTGCCAGGCACTTTCGCAGAACGATGGACGAGCTGGTCCACGATTTGGTGTCAGCGCTGGAGGAGAGCTCAGAGCAGGCTCGGGGAGGCTACGCGGAGGCGGGGGACCACTCCCTTTCAGTGGGGTGCCTCCTGAAGCGGCAGGCACGCAAACGGCGGGGAAGGAAGAGGCGCTCGGACAACGCTTGCCCCCCTTGGGAGCCCAGCCACTACCTGAGCGAGGGCTCGGAGTCCAGCCTGGAGGAGCAGCACGGCAAGGATTACCGGAGCGCAAGCCATAGCAAAGACCACAGCGACTCGGACGACCAGCTGCTCGGGGCAAAGCGCCGCCTAACTTCTGTTCTGGAAGCGGGTCGGGCTAAGAGGCCCGTGTGGCACGAGGACCCTGTGGCGGAAGGCCTGGGCAGTCGGAGCCTGCGCAGGAGAAGGAAAGTAAAGCGCATGGCGGTCGACCCTCCGGCGGAGGTCGCTAGCGTTATGACACTGACCAAGCAGCAGGGCAGTGCCAGCCAGGAGCTGCCCCCACAGGAGGCCTCGACCAAGCCGCCTGAGCACGGCAAAAGCAAACTGAAAAAGAGAAAACTGACTGCCAGTAGGCACGGGCAAGAGGCGGCCGACGAGGGAGTGGTGGTGGAAAGTGAGGACACTGGCCGTGCAAACAAAGACAAAATGGACTACGAGGATCAAAAGGGCTCTGATGAAGAGATGAGTGACAGGTGGTTAAAGATTCAAGTGTTATTTCTTTTTTTTTTCCCCTTCACCTTCACTAGTGGATTTTTACACTAAATTGTTCCTTCGGGGGAATAGGTTTTGTGGTGACTACAACTATGCAGTTTGTTGAAAGAAAGGAGTCTGCATATCTAAGTACATTTAAATATGTTTTTGTGAAAAAGGAGAAGGAATTGTATGGAGGTGACAGAGAAAGAAAGACTAAAATCACTAGCTTTCCGTTAAGCTATAATAACAGGGCTAGATTTGCAGAAAAGCCTTTACTGTTCTTATTTGAGCATTGTGTCATATGATTTCTTTAGTGATTAAAGCAAATTACAGTACCTTGTAATTTGTACATAACAAAATGTCTATATATATACTGTATGAATAGATGTCATCTTTACTTTTATTTCCATTTTTTTAGATATGGAGTTGCTTTATGAGCATGCTACTAGTGTTGAAATGAAGGAAATGTTCACAAAAATAATATAATTATCATTTGCTCCTCAGTATATTCTATCTGCAAATACTGAGGGGGAAAAGTAGTCAAAGAGGCCATGTACACAGCAGATTAGCTTTTGTCCTGTTAACTTTTCTTGTTAATTGTGTTAACACACTTTGGATAATGTCTATGTTGTTAAATAGGCATATTTTTGTAACATAGTTCAGCAGATTAGTTACAGTTTCCTCTCAATGAAATTGTGTGCTGGAAGGCTGGTTATTGGCTGTGTTTGACAGTTTGAAAACTGACAGATCTGCAGATGCTGATAGCCTTCCTGACAATTGATTTGCCACCACTTGGTAACTTTCAGTTGGCTATGCTTAAGAGATTATCACTTCTCATCAAGAAGTTATCATTCTTTTGATGGCCAAGTCAAATATTCAGGATGTGTGTTTGGCATGGACATGAGGTGGCTGCGGGGTTGCCTGCAATACAGATAACCCCTGACAGGCACAGACCAATTTGCTGTCCTGCAACACCTGAGCTTGCCGTTAGAAATATGGGGGAAAGACTGACCCTTTGGCAGCAGACCCCATCCATCCGGACCCAGCAGCAGGCACACTACAATGGTAATTGCCTCAGAAGTAGTATTTTGACAACACGGATAGGTGTAAGTCATCATTTTTTTCCACCACACAGATGAGATGTCACCTGGAGGGGCTGTGAAGCCTGATCATGTTTACACTTCAGTTTGTGACCTAATTCTGTTTTCATTTTGAATACTGCAAACTGAGCAGGTGGGCTTGAGATTAAGTTTGGAAACTGACAAAAACAAATATACTGTGTATCTATATATGTGCATTTTTATGCAGGTAGGGGGTTGATGGGGGGGGGAGTAAGAGGAAAAGGCCATTTATGCCATTAGGTTTTAGGTGTGCGGCTTGCTGTTAAACATCTGCCTTTCAAACATTAACCCTTGTAAAAACAGATTACTCTTAACCCAGGGAGCACTTAATTAAAAATGCAAACAATTTTTCTTTTGTCCTTCACACTAAAGACCATGGTACCCTTGGTCTTTGATTATTTTGAAAACAGATCTCATAAGTCAAACACGTGAAAACATACTTCAAAAGAACTATATTAATATAGGGAAAGAGGTTATCAGGGGATATTATTACATTCTTTCAAAGAACAGCATACGTTTTTCTATAGAAGCATATCACTGTAGATATGCTTCCCTTTTCATTACTTTTTTAAAGAAATTTTAAAAAACAAACATGATTTTATTATTTGTTTTGTCCTAATTTACTACTTAGCAGTGGATTATGGAAAATTTAATTAAATGAATTCTGGAATTCTGGTTTTAGCTGTAATAATTCTGGTATTCATACATTTTTTGCTTTACAGTATATACAGTATGCCAGTAATACTTTTTTCAGTCATCTATTTCTGTACTGTTTAACTATGGTCCCTTTGTATCTTTGATAACTCAGGACGGTAATGACTGTTTTTGTTTAAAAGGGTTAAAAAGTGGCAGAGCAAATTGTATCTTTATGAGTCAACCTATATTCCTGGAAAGGTAATAAATTGAATATTGTGCAAAATTATTAAATATAGGGTATTTTATCATTATTTGTGCCGTATTGCTTAGAGACAGCAGTAATCCATTAGATATACAATTTTAATGAAAGGACTGATAAACCTTCTGCTCCTGTGCCCCATGTAGAAGGGCATTTGGTGCTGCCGGCTTCATTGTCACAGCAGGAGATTCATCACCTGCTTAGAGTTTTTTTTTTAGCGTTATTCAACTTTTACTAAGTTTCTAGCCATAAACTTTTGTGTGTGTGCTGTCCACATTATTTCATATAGTAAATACTATACAGGTATATAGAAATAGCTAGTGCAGTTTTGACCTGGGGGGGAGTTATTATTTTTCTTTTACATGTTTGTATTGGTGCATTGTATCTGTCTATTTATGTATGTACTTTTTAAATCTATTTCTCCAAGCTTATTTTCTTCTTCCAGGTAACTCAAGCAATGCCTGCCTTTGTATATTTGCAAATTTTCTTTTCTGTTTCTGTTTTTTTTTATTCAAGAAAGTAATAAGAGCTTCAGGCTCTCCCGTTTCATGTCCCGAAGAAAGGCTTAGCCTGCTTTTGATTGAGGTTTTTCCTATTTTATCGAGCAGCGGTGTTCCAGGGATCAAGCTGAATTGCACAGCATAAGAAAGGAGCAGCGAGCATTTGATGGTGGCAAATAATAAAATGCATCATTTGTGTCGGCGCCTTGCTGCAGTCACATCTGGCTTACTGTCAGGGTCCCATTAGATTCCTGCAGTTTTATGTGCCAAAAATAATATGCTCTATAGTTAATGGAAACAGGATATTTGCAGCCCAATCCCCCCCACCCCAGAAAAAAAAATCTTATTCCACTCCGATCATTCTTTGGCTTAACTTCCATCTGAGCACAGGCTTGTTTCTTTATAATTTTACGATTCAGAGATCAATTGTTCTTTTGATCTGTTTTTTTCTCTTTTTGTTTTGTGTTTGTTATTACAGTGAAACTAGCAGCCTCAGCAACAGTAGCGACGGTGGCTTGTATACCAATGATGAGGGGAGACAAGGTACTACAGTGAATCTTTTTTTCTCTCCTTAATGCAGCATAATAACAATAATCTCAATACTATTTTCTTTACTAAACATTACTGATCTGAATTCTTGTACAGACCTTTAAAGGTACTTTTTAAAAATAATCTTTCCTTTATTTAATATAGTCTACAAGGCAACTTGAGTTAACAGGTTAGCAGAAATGTATAGTAATGCAGTAAATAAGTAAAAACAGTAAGAAGTAAAATTTACATTGTTAATACCTTTATTGTATAAATGCAATGAAGTTTATTCTTCTTGCCTAACTTAATTCTGTGTTTTTGCTACTTTTTAATACTGTTTGTGTTGTACAGCCAGGTGGTTGTTTTGAGAATTTGTGAATTAATAACACTAAAGTGCTCTGCTGTCCCATTATTAGAAGCAGATTATATTTTATATACATTTTTCTCACCTCAGGTTGTTTTTCTGGGTCTTTTCTGTCTAGGTTCTGTGTCTAAATTTGCAATTATGAGTTGAAAGCAAGAATGGATTTCTTAATAAAATAGCCATAAAATAGGAGTAATGCATTTTCCTCTAGTCTCTTAATTTGTGTGTCACCTTTCATTTGGAAGCAACTTTCTCAAAATTTCTAAATGGTCTTTATGTTACTAATCTAATACAGCCACATCTGTTTGCAGTTGTTTTCAATTTAAAATCTCTCTCAAATAACACAATTATTAATTACACATTATCATTGACTATTAAAAATGTTTTCTGCCATATTTTTGGACCTTCAACTTATGAGTAGGCAGCCAGTGTGATTAAGAAAATCTTGCTGTCACGTATTTGGGTGATTTGGGTTTTAAGATTAATCAGATATCCTAAATGTTTTGCAATATGTAAAAATTACATTTTTATTGTAGTTTTGAACTTTCAGCATATTTTTGAAATGATCAGAAGTGAACACCAACTTTTAAAAATATTATCTCGCTTATTCAATGACAAGACCCATGTCAACAAGTAGCAGATGACTGAAGGGGAAGATAAACAGGTGATGCTTGTATACTGTAGTATAATACAGAGATAAAAAACACAATGTGGTGACAAATTAACCTTTTTTTTAATTTCCCACATTTTCCTAGAACCTGTCCTCTAATTTTAGATGACTTACAAATTAAAATAAAATTGTGCACACTCGCACTGAAGCACATTAACAATTAACAATTAAATGCTGTATATCATGATTTTTAAAATTTAGATTAACTTTATTTGCTAAACTGCTGCTCACATTTTTTCAAAATGAAAGCCTGATTTTTTTATTTTATTGTAAACTCTTAATTGCTAGACTAGGATTAGTAGGTTATCTTACTGTTTTGTAACAAATGTCTTTTTTTGATTTGCTGCACTGGAAATTCAGTGCCGTTTCTATAGCTAAAATTACAAAACTTTGCAACCAGTACCCCAAATTTTGAATGCCTGCATAATCTGTTTGTGCCTATGTAACACTTAACTTTTATAATTTATGCGCATTACAACTAGGTATTTTTTAAGTATGATGTAAACTGAATTTTAAAATTGTTACAGAAAAATATATGAAACATTAACCACAATATATTACATGATCAATTAAAGGTGATTTTTATTTTTGGATGAATAATTCATTCCTTTTATTACAAATAAAAAGCTAAAACTCAATTTTCCTCACACTAATTATTATTATTTCTGAACTGGAATGATAAGACCAGTAGGTGCTAATTAAGTCACTAATAAACCTGTGCTTTTACATTAACAATCTAATAATGTTCATTTTCCCAGTCCTATTTTTTAAAAACTTTTGGAAAGATGTGCTGCTCCAGGGAGTCCAGTTGTGGACACATTTTATATATATTTGAATTAACTTGTATACTTTCCTTACACAGTTACCAGATTCAGGACTTTACTGTGAAAGTGCTTTTACTGAGTCTGGGACCACTTGATTGCTCAGCATCTCCACATGTGTTCACCCAAGTGTTATTGCTCTGTTGGTCTGTGTTGGACAGGCAAAATGAAGAATACTTGTAGGTGGTTGGAAGGAAGTGAATGAAAAAAGACCTGAAACAGTAGAGATCAAGGAAGAATGAGGGTTAAGAGGAAATTACTAGGGCAATCAAAGCAGTTATAAAATGAAGACATGTTTTTCTTGGGTTCATTGTGACAAATATTATATAAAGTTTACAGCATGCAACAATTGTAATGAGAAGTATGCATTCTGCCAGAAGCACGTACAGGTGTGAAATAAAAAAAATAGCCAAGTAATTAAGTGCAATAAATAATAGAGCAATTTTAAATAAAGTTTTTAAATTATATGGGAGTTAAACCACTTTGTATTAAATGTAAGCTTAGTTTTTTTTTTCCTTAGTGTTTTAGTATAGTTCATGTTGTGTCTTATTATCATGGAACAACTTTTTCCTTGAACGAAGTCCATTATTGTGAATTTCTAATGCTTGAATATCAAACAGTATGACCTTATAGAATGGTGTTTAATGGGAAGCACCTTTGAATTAGTTATTGTAAGAAATTTCACTCTTGGGGAAAACCCACTTTATTGTGACTCAGTGTTGGTACAAGTATATGAAACACTGTAGCAGCTGTGTAGGAACATTTTACTGCAATACCAAAATTTAGGTGTACTGTGTAATCACATTCGATTAACATCCATTATTTTTTTCTTTAAAAAAAAGTTTTTCGGAAACTTTTTTTAGTAAATGATTGTGCAATAATAAAAATGAACTTCATAGGTGTTCATTTGATTGTTTTCCTCTCCCTTTATGAAGACATAAATCCACCCAGGAATTTAGTTTGCAGTAAATTACAAAGCATGCTGCTGGGAGTCAGAATTGAAATAGAACCACAAGTTGAGGATGCATTTCTAGTGCTTCAGTAGAGTTCAGTTGCTGCTGAAGGAACCTTTTAACTTACTTCAGATGTGGGTTTTCCTCCCGTCTGATGGTCTTCTGGGGTTTAATTAAATGCATTCAGGTGACGACGAGCAGAGTGACTGGTTCTATGAGGGTGAACCTGGCGGGGCATGTGGCATTGCTGGAGTCATCCCCTGGTGGGAGAAGGAGGACTCCTCAGACCTGGAGAGAGAGCTGTCTGACCCTGTCTTCAACAGCATCCTCACCGGTTCCTTTCCCCTCATGTCAAAAGAAGCCCGGGGAGGTCAGTTGCACTCTTAATTCCCTGCTGGTACTCTTAGGCTGTTAGTGGGTTTCGTGTGCTTACTCCAGTGATGGTTTAGAGGTGAACAGTAACGCATTAGACTGTCATTACCTTGACAAGCTTCAGCGTTTCACTTCAGAATTTTGCATACTCCTCTTTTTACCCTTTGTAGATGTGCCTATACTTTTGGATGAAGTTCCTTCTTAGCAAAAAAGCAGATCATGACAGTTCTGTACTCCTCATTAATGGTTAATATCTGTCACAGGCTGCTTTTAGCATTACCGGTACCAGTGGCTTGTTGTGTTTTCATTCACTGCCTCTTGTAGCATCGCAGAATACTAGCTTGTGTTTAAGCTGTACTGTACTGCTTTGACAATACTTTTTTATACCATGTGTACTTTTTCCCAGGATTTCAGGCAAGGCTGAATCATCTGCATGGGGTGCCATCTGGAATGAACAGAGCAACAGTGCAGCAGTCTGCAGGAAAGGTATGTGGTGACTCTTTTTCTGATGTTTGTAATTAATAAACTAAATAATCAAGCTGACCTTCTCATGAGAGAACCTGTACTCCAGAATGAGCCATATGTGGCTCAGTCCAACTTTGTTGGAGCTCTGCTTATTTTCAGAAAGCGCATTACAGTTTATACAACAATGCAACTTTCCATACCAACCACGGGCTTGAAAAGGCTTTATTCAAGTACATAAATACAGCCAAAAGAACACACCCTCATCTAAGACATGTGTATGCAGACAATATTAGCTGTCTACAGAAGCTCATGTACTGTATACAGACAATTTCTCAATTAATTAAATCATGTTTCCATCTAAGTGCAATATATATAAAAAATACTTTCAAGGCAATCGATTTAAGAAGAAATAATTTAATTATATTCTACCACAGTATGTTTAAACCTAAAGTCAGCAGCGGTCTTGTCAGAAATCTTTATTTGTAATATGTGTTTCCTTCACAGCTTTATAATAAGGATGACCAAAAAAAGAGTTAAAAATTAATCAGCAAACATATCCTGCAATGTAGATAAAAATAAATACATACAAGTTACTCTAATAATGATCTGAGATCCACATGAGCTATATATTTTTGGGTTAAAGGAGGCACTTTGTTAGCTGGGCTTAAAAACAGTTTAGGAATGTTTATTTATTGACTGTTATAACAAGTATGTTTTATATGGATTGAATATCCTCTTTAAAACAGTCGACTTGCTCATTGTTACGACTGCCATATCCTTGCTTTCTGTATTAACAACAAGAATGTCTGAACTCTAGTCACCAAAAAATGCCATTTTCAAGTTTTATTGCTCTATATTGTTTCAATTAACTTGTTGCGGTTTGAATGTGTTTGCAATAATTGTTGGAAGTTAAATGTGACTTTCTGATTTGATGGATCTTTCTTTGATATACTGTATAATTTGACTTTCCACTGTTTAATTGCAAGCTTTAATACAACTGTGTTTATAAAATACCATATTAATTAATGGTAGTTTAGTATTAAATAATATTCTGTTAATGAAAAGATTAACTTAAATAATGGACCATATGAGTGCACACAGTAAAAATAAAATACTAGAATTTTACTATTCAACTTTTTTATATTTTTGTGCCTGTGGCCACTGCAGTGCGTTGTTGTTATTTTCATGTTCATTACAGATTACAGATAAACCACTTAGCAGGAGAAACATTAAGCTTGCTTGAAGGGCATGAACTGGAGCAACAACTGAACGCAAATTTAGAAATTCACAAGCATAGGGAGCAGTTTGTGTCTCCTGAAATTACAGCACAGCTGAGTGTCATCGGGAAAAATAGCAGTGTTTCCTACTTTGGTAGAAAGAAGTCACATTTTCGCTGGCCTAAATGTTCGTGCGACTGTGAAAAAGTCACTACTTAGGGCTGCAAATGCATGTAAATCTCCAGTGAGCTAAATTACAAGAAACCTCTACAACCTATAAATCTAGTTGAACCTATATAACTTGATTTAACTTGCGGCGTTCGTTCTTGCCTATATTTGTGACATTTCGTCATATATATACACAGTATACCACTCATGTAGATAAACTTGGGGAGAACTAGATAACATAATATTTCATGTGTAATGTAACATATTTAGCACATCTTTTTAATATAAATAGCATGGAATAATGCGTCTTCCATTTTGCTTCTTAAGAAGAAGAAAATCTTGCAAAACGCAGAATACCTCTGTGTAATTAGCAATCAATATATTAAAAATGTCCCTGCAATTGTGTAATTACTTTTTATGTTGCATTCATGTACGCATTCACATATAATCGTATTTTGAAATCAATTACAAATAAAGTTTGTGGAACCTTTGACTTTGGAGGGGAATTCCAGGTTCATAGTACATAGTGCTACATTTTTACAAAAACACTTCTCTTTTGACCTTTGTGAGAGGTGACTGTGATGGTTTCATTGTTCTAACAGTTTTACAAAATTTGATTCTTTTTAGAGTTACAATTATGAGCATTGAAAGTAGTATACATTCCAATTATATTATTTCTTCATTGTTTTGAAGGATATTAAGATGTTGTTATCCACTTCCTCAAGTATATACGAACTTACAAAAGGTAACAAACACGAGCTTGTCAAATTCTGCTGTTTTTTACAAAGCGTGCATACTGTAGGTGCTCTTTTGTTTTCTCTGCCTGCTTAATTCAAATAAACCCATGAATTGCAGCTGTTAGGCAGAAGAAATTTAATTATTTGTACACTGACTTAAGACTTAATGCAGTTGTTTTATTAAACACACATGTAGTGTTGATTGACAAACAGAACTGAATTAATAATGGAACTCTGTTCGTTCTTTTGTGGTTGGAATTTTAATTGACCTTCATGTGTATTTTAACCATATTAAGCACAAAAGATACACTTGTAACCACATTAAGGTTGTGCTCTAATAATGAGTCCTACAGTAGTCACATTTTGAAGGAGTCCAGCAGTCTTCGGCCTTAACTATCTGAACAGCACTTTGCTACTAAGTCCAAACTAAACTTCTGGTTGACTTTCTCTATACCCCTTGTGATTTTATATACTTGGATCAAACCAGCTCTATCTAGGTTTGTCACGATTGAAGGTTTTTGTTTCCTAAACCTGTCTGCAATTAGTAAACACCCGAATAACGTGTTGAACTATCCCTGAGGCTGTAATACCCATTATGTGGTGACCAAAAATGAACGCATGATTTCTTCCAGTGTCATGGTAAAGTTTGAGCATATCTTTGCTTGATTTGAATTCCACTCTTATTGCTATATATTGAAACATTCTTTATTTTTTTTATTCCATCCATGCATTATTTTGGTGTAACGCAGGTAAACCAACCTAAACTGCCACAACTTGAGAAAAGAATCACCAATGTGAATGATATCCTACTTCCTGCATCACTTTTTGCTTGTCAACCTTATATTTATTTTACTATGCTGAGGCTCAAGATATGATTTTTACCTATAGCAACAGTAAAAGTGATCTTATAGCTTCCTGATTCAGTTTCGTCCCCATTTTTGCTAATTGGTGTTACATTTTCAGTTCTTCAGTCTAGGGGTACATCTCCCATTATTAGTGACAGTTAAAATATCCTGGTTAAAGGTCTATGAATATCATTCCTCATTTCCTTAAGTACAACTGGGAAAATAATGTCAGGCCCTGGTGATTTATTAGTTTTAAACTGTTCTAGTCCATGTAATGCCTCAGTGTCAGTT